>NW_027195499.1:162500-176095 GCF_038502225.1 Cherax quadricarinatus | reverse complement strand
GTGGATGAGTGGAACAGTCTACCTAGTAGTGGATGAGTGGAACAGTGTACCTAGTAGTGGATGAGTGGAACAGTCTACCTAGTAGTGGATGAGTGGAACAGTATACCTAGTAATGGATGAGTGGAACAGTGTACCTAGTAGTGGATGAGTGGAACAGTGTACCTAGTAGTGGATGAGTGGAACAGTGTACCTAGTAGTGGATGAGTGGAACAGTGTACCTAGTAGTGGATGAATGGAACAGTCTACCTAGTAGTGGATGAGTGGAACAGTGTACCTAGTAGTGGATGAGTGGAACAGTGTACCTAGTAGTGGATGAGTGGAACAGTGTACCTAGTAGTGGATGAGTGGAACAGTCTACCTAGTAGTGGATGAGTGGAACAGTGTACCTAGTAGTGGATGAGTGGAACAGTGTACCTAGTAGTGGATGAGTGGAACAGTCTACCTAGTAGTGGATGAGTGGAACAGTCTACCTAGTAGTGGATGAGTGGAACAGTGTACCTAGTAGTGGATGAGTGGAACAGTCTACCTAGTAGTGGATGAGTGGAACAGTGTACCTAGTAGTGGATGAGTGGAACAGTGTACCTAGTAGTGGATGAGTGGAACAGTCTACCTAGTAGTGGATGAGTGGAACAGTCTACCTAGTAGTGGATGAGTGGAACAGTGTACCTAGTAGTGGATGAGTGGAACAGTCTACCTAGTAGTGGATGAGTGGAACAGTGTACCTAGTAGTGGATGAGTGGAACAGTGTACCTAGTAGTGGATGAGTGGAACAGTGTACCTAGTAGTGGATGAGTGGAACAGTGTACCTAGTAGTGGATGAGTGGAACAGTGTACCTAGTAGTGGATGAGTGGAACAGTCTACCTAGTAGTGGATGAGTGGAACAGTCTACCTAGTAGTGGATGAGTGGAACAGTCTACCTAGTAGTGGATGAGTGGAACAGTGTACCTAGTAGTGGATGAGTGGAACAGTGTACCTAGTAGTGGATGAGTGGAACAGTGTACCTAGTAGTGGATGAGTGGAACAGTGTACCTAGTAGTGGATGAGTGGAACAGTCTACCTAGTAGTGGATGAGTGGAACAGTGTACCTAGTAGTGGATGAGTGGAACAGTCTACCTAGTAGTGGATGAGTGGAACAGTCTACCTAGTAGTGGATGAGTGGAACAGTCTACCTAGCAGTGTCATTGAAGCTAAAACCTTGGGTAGCTTCAAACAATGGTTAGATAAGTACATACATAAGACGGGTTGCATATGAGTGAGATTTATACATAAGATAACAGTCATTAATGTTTATTCCTTGGGTAAGATTGATAATTTGTTGGGCAGACATTTCTCTTAGTTGGTTTGTGTTTGAGAAGGGCCTGCCTAGTATGGGCCAGTAGGCCTTCTGCAGTGTTGCTCCTCTCTTATGTTCTGGTGTAACAACATCGACCCACGGGTCTGGTGTCAACTCATCCCCTGCCAGAACAGGTCACAGGTAGTGGCTGAGGTCAGTAAGGTTGATGGACGCCCTGACCAGAGGTACTGGCAGGGAAGACATGGGTCTTACCCCTTTGTCCTACCTGAGTTACTGTCAGCTAGGACACTGTCACCGTCTGTAACACAAGGAACAGCACTGTAGCTAGAGTGCTAGTTGCGACAGAGAGACTCCTGTCTCTCTGCAGACTTAGTCACTGTCAGCTAGGACACTGTCACCGTCTGTAACACAAGGAACAGCACTGTAGTTAGAGTGCTAGTTGCGACAGAGAGACGCCTGTCTCTCTGCAGACTTACAGTGACATCAACAAGAGATGTCATAACTTGCTTCAAGTAGTCACTTTCTGACCACCTGAACTAGTAGCCATGGTAGGGATAGTCTCAGTAGCCAAGGTTGTCTGAGGCTCCTCTGACACCTTAGGCGACTCTACACTATCCTGTGTACTCGAAGCTGTGCAAACTCGTGCCCAGACAGGAGTCACTAGCTCCTGACCCCTTGGAAATATAAACACAAATGCAGTATAATGTGATCCTTTATTGACAACGTTTCGCCCACACAGTGGCTTCATCAGTCCAATACAAAGTAGAAATGGGTAAAGAGAGTAGAAGTTTGAGGTAATCAGTCCCTCAACCTGGAATCGATGTGTTCAGTCCATCACTCTTGTAGTAAGTGCAGCACAGGGCCAGAGAGGTGGCTTATATACTGCGGTGAGATGAGCTGAAGCAGGAGGAGGCGGGATCACAGTGGGACCTGCCACTAGTGTAAGTAGCAGGAGGAGGCGGGGTCACAGTGGGACCTGCCACTAGTGTAAGTAGCAGGAGGAGGCGGGGTCACAGTGGGACCTGCCACTAGTGTAAGTAGCAGGAGGAGGCGGGGTCACAGTGGGACCTGCCACTAGTGTAAGTAGCAGGAGGAGGCGGGGTCACAGTGGGACCTGCCACTAGTGTAAGTAGCAGGAGGAGGCGGGGTCACAGTGGGACCTGCCAATAGTGTAAGTAGCAGGAGGAGGCGGGGTCACAGTGGGACCTGCCACTAGTGTAAGTAGCAGGAGGAGGCGGGGTTACAGTGGGACCTGCCACTAGTGTAAGTAGCAGGAGGAGGCGGGGTCACAGTGGGACCTGCCACTAGTGTAAGTAGCAGGAGGAGGCGGGGTCACAGTGGGACCTGCCACTAGTGTAAGTAGCAGGAGGAGGCGGGATCACAGTGGGACCTGCCACTAGTGTAAGTAGCAGGAGGAGGCGGGATCACAGTGGGACCTGCCACTAGTGTAAGTAGCAGGAGGAGGCGGGATCACAGTGGGACCTGCCACTAGTGTAAGTAGCAGGAGGAGGCGGGATCACAGTGGGACCTGCCACTAGTGTAAGTAGCAGGAGGAGGCGGGATCACAGTGGGACCTGCCACTAGTGTAAGTAGCAGGAGGAGGCGGGATTACAGTGGGACCTGCCACTAGTGTAAGTAGCAGGAGGAGGCGGGATCACAGTGGGACCTGCCACTAGTGTAAGTAGCAGGAGGAGGCGGGATCACAGTGGGACCTGCCACTAGTGTAAGTAGCAGGAGGAGGCGGGATCACAGTGGGACCTGCCACTAGTGTAAGTAGCAGGAGGAGGCGGGATCACAGTGGGACCTGCCACTAGTGTAAGTAGCAGGAGGAGGCGGGATCACAGTGGGACCTGCCACTAGTGTAAGTAGCAGGAGGAGGCGGGATCACAGTGGGACCTGCCACTAGTGTAAGTAGCAGGAGGAGGCGGGGTCACAGTGGGACCTGCCACTAGTGTAAGTAGCAGGAGGAGGCGGGATCACAGTGGGACCTGCCACTAGTGTAAGTAGCAGGAGGAGGCGGGATCACAGTGGGACCTGCCACTAGTGTAAGTAGCAGGAGGAGGCGGGGTCACAGTGGGACCTGCCACTAGTGTAAGTAGCAGGAGGAGGCGGGATCACAGTGGGACCTGCCACTAGTGTAAGTAGCAGGAGGAGGCGGGATCACAGTGGGACCTGCCACTAGTGTAAGTAGCAGGAGGAGGCGGGATCACAGTGGGACCTGCCACTAGTGTAAGTAGGTCGTCGTCCAAAGGTTGGGCAAGCGTAGAAGTCTTTGTACCAAGATCCCATGATGTTGTAGTCTGACAGATGTGGTGAATGGTATATAAGCCACCTCTCTGGCCCTGTGCTGCACTTCCTACAAGAGTGATGGACTGAACACATCGATTCCAGGTTAAGGGACTGATTACCTCAAACTTCTACTCTCCTTCTACTTTGTATTGGACTGATCTACCTGGGGTGGAAGGTATGCGAGTATTTATAGTCAGGTGGAGAATGTAGCATCTGATGATCTATCGAGTGGGGTTATAGAGTCTAAACTCATGGGTACCTTGGAAGGGAGATTGGATAAGTTTGTGAGTAGACCTTCTGCAGTGCTCCTCCATTCCTATGTTCTTATGTGGGATAGTGATGAAGAAGTTTTTTGGCGAGTGGTTCAGCTATGTTATAGAAGCCATTGTTCTGGTTGAAGTTGTTGGATGTAAGTGATGATTCCAGGATTCTTTGGCACTGAGTGTTGACTTTCTGTAGTTAATTAAATGGTTGTATGAATTACGGTGTTGTACACAGGCATTCCTTGTATCGTCAGTCCTGCAGCAAATTATACGTGGGCGAAACATCATGGGATCTCCAAACATGTATTTCAGAACACCAATACGCCAGCAGGACTGACGATCCAGGGAATGTCTGTGTACAACACCGTAATTCACACAACCATTTAATTAACTACAGGAAGTCAACAGTCAGTGCCAAAGAATCCTGGAATCATCGCTGCAACAGCACCAGTAACAACAACAGGATCATCAATAACAACAGTAGCAACAGCAAAAGCAAGAGTAACAGTAGCAGCAGCAGTAACAACAGCAGTAACAGTAGCAGCAGCAGTAACAACGGCAGCAATAGTAACAGTAACAGTAGCAGCAGCAGTAACAACAGCAGCAACAGTAGCAGCAGCAGTAACAACAGCAGCAACAGTAGCAGCAGCAGTAACAACGGCAGCAATAGTAACAGTAACAGTAGCAGCAGCAGTAACAACAGCAGCAACAGTAGCAGCAGCAGTAACAACAGCAGCAACAGTAACAGCAGCAGTAACAACAGCAGCAACAGTAGCAGCAGCAGTAACAACGGCAGCAATAGTAACAGTAACAGTAGCAGCAGCAGTAACAACAGCAGCAACAGTAGCAGCAGCAGTAACAACAGCAGTAACAGTAGCAGCAGCAGTAACAACGGCAGCAATAGTAACAGTAACAGTAGCAGCAGCAGTAACAACAGCAGCAACAGTAGCAGCAGCAGTAACAACAGCAGCAACAGTAACAGCAACGGTAACAGTAACAACAACAGTAAAATCCTCACCACCAGCATAACCCCACTTCATTGGATTAAGAGCCTCTGCCCTCCTCCACTACCTCACAGAGGACCTCCACCACCATCTCACAGAGGACCTCCACCACCACCTCACACAGGACCAACTCCACCACCTCACAGAAGACCTCCTCCTCCATCTCACAGAGGACCTCCTCCACCACTTCACAGAGGACCTCCACCACCATCTCACAGAGGACCTCCACCACCATCTCACAGAGGACCTCCACCACCATCTCACAGAGGACCTCCACCACCATCTCACAGAGGACCTCCACCACCATCTCACAGAGGACCTCCTCCACCACCTCACAGAGGACCTCCTCCACCACCTCACAGAGGACCTCCACCACCATCTCACAGAGGACCTCCACCACCATCTCACAGAGGACCTCCACCACCATCTCACAGAGGACCTCCACCACCATCTCACAGAGGACCTCCACCACCACCTCACAGAGGACCTCCACCACCATCTCACAGAGGACCTCCACCACCATCTCACAGAGGACCTCCTCCACCACCTCACAGAGGACCTCCTCCTCCATCTCACAGAGGACCTCCTCCACCACTTCACAGAGGACCTCCACCACCATCTCACAGAGGACCTCCTCCACCACCTCACAGAGGACCTCCACCACCATCTCACAGAGGACCTCCACCACCACTTCACAGAGGACCTCCACCACCATCTCACAGAGGACCTCCACCACCATCTCACAGAGGACCTCCTCCACCACCTCACAGAGGACCTCCTCCTCCATCTCACAGAGGACCTCCTCCACCACTTCACAGAGGACCTCCACCACCATCTCACAGAGGACCTCCTCCACCACTTCACAGAGGACCTCCACCACCATCTCACAGAGGACCTCCACCACCTCACAAAGAACTTCCTCCACCACCTCACAGAGGACCTCCTCCACCACTTCACAGAGGACCTCCTCCACCACCTCACAGAGGACCTCCTCCACCACCTCACAGAGGACCTCCTCCACCACCTCACAGAGGACCTCCTCCACCACCTCACAGAGGACCTCCTCCACCACCTCACAGAGGACCTCCTCCACCACCTCACAGAGGACCTCCTCCACCACCTCACAGAGGACCTCCTCCTCCATCTCACAGAGGACCTCCACCACCTCACAAAGAACTTCCTCCACCACCTCACAGAGGACCTCCTCCACCACTTCACAGAGGACCTCCTCCACCACCTCACAGAGGACCTCCTCCACCACCTCACAGAGGACCTCCTCCACCACCTCACAGAGGACCTCCTCCACCACCTCACAGAGGACCTCCTCCACCACCTCACAGAGGACCTCCTCCACCACCTCACAGAGGACCTCCTCCACCACCTCACAGAGGACCTCCTCCACCACCTCACAGAGGACCTCCTCCACCACCTCACAGAGGACCTCCTCCACCACTTCACAGAGGACCTCCTCCACCACCTCACAGAGGACCTCCTCCACCACTTCACAGAGGACCTCCTCCACCACCTCACAGAGGACCTCCTCCACCACTTCACAGAGGACCTCCTCCACCACCTCACAGAGGACCTCCTCCACCACCTCACAGAGGACCTCCTCCACCACTTCACAGAGGACCTCCACCACCACCTCACAGAGGACCTCCTCCACCACCTCACAGAGGACCTCCTCCACCACTTCACAGAGGACCTCCACCACCACCTCACAGAGGACCTCCTCCACCACCTCACAGAGGACCTCCTCCACCACCTCACAGAGGACCTCCTCCACCACTTCACAGAGGACCTCCACCACCACCTCACAGAGGACCTCCTCCACCACCTCACAGAGGACCTCCTCCACCACCTCACAGAGGACCTCCTCCACCACCTCACAGAGGACCTCCTCCACCACCTCACAGAGGACCTCCTCCACCACCTCACAGAGGACCTCCACCACCACCTCACAGAGGACCTCCTCCACCACCTCACAGAGGACCTCCTCCACCACTTCACAGAGGACCTCCTCCACCACCTCACAGAGGACCTCCTCCACCACCTCACAGAGGACCTCCTCCACCACCTCACAGAGGACCTCCACCACCACCTCACAGAGGACCTCCTCCACCACTTCACAGAGGACCTCCACCACCACCTCACAGAGGACCTCCTCCACCACCTCACAGAGGACCTCCTCCACCACCTCACAGAGGACCTCCTCCACCACCTCACAGAGGACCTCCTCCACCACCTCACAGAGGACCTCCTCCACCACCTCACAGAGGACCTCCTCCTCCATCTCACAGAGGACCTCCACCACCTCACAAAGAACTTCCTCCACCACCTCACAGAGGACCTCCTCCACCACTTCACAGAGGACCTCCACCACCACCTCACAGAGGACCTCCACCACCACCTCACAAAGAACTTCCTCCACCACCTCACAGAGGACCTCCTCCACCACCTCACAGAGGACCTCCTCCACCACTTCACAGAGGACCTCCTCCACCACCTCACAGAGGACCTCCTCCACCACCTCACAGAGGACCTCCTCCACCACCTCACAGAGGACCTCCTCCACCACTTCACAGAGGACCTCCTCCACCACCTCACAGAGGACCTCCTCCACCACCTCACAGAGGACCTCCTCCACCACCTCACAGAGGACCTCCTCCACCACTTCACAGAGGACCTCCTCCACCACCTCACAGAGGACCTCCTCCACCACCTCACAGAGGACCTCCTCCACCACCTCACAGAGGACCTCCTCCTCCATCTCACAGAGGACCTCCTCCACCACCTCACAGAGGACCTCCTCCTCCATCTCACAGAGGACCTCCTCCACCACTTCACAGAGGACCTCCTCCACCACCTCACAGAGGACCTCCTCCTCCATCTCACAGAGGACCTCCTCCACCACTTCACAGAGGACCTCCTCCACCACCTCACAGAGGACCTCCTCCACCACCTCACAGAGGACCTCCTCCACCACTTCACAGAGGACCTCCTCCACCACCTCACAGAGGACCTCCACCACCTCACAAAGAACTTCCTCCACCACCTCACAGAGGACCTCCTCCACCACCTCACAGAGGACCTCCTCCACCACCTCACAGAGGACCTCCTCCACCACCTCACAGAGGACTTCCACCACCACCACCTCACAGAGGATCTCCTCCACCACCTCACAGAGGACTTCCACCACCACCTCACAGAGGACCTCCTCCACCACCTCACAGAGGATCTCCTACACCACCTCACAGAGGACCTCCACCACCTCACAGAGGACCTCCTCCACCACCTCACAGAGGACTTCCACCACCTCACAGAGGACCTCCTCCACCTCACAGAGGACCTCCACCACCTCACAGAGGACCTCCACCACCTCACAGAGGACCTCCTCCACCTCACAGAGGACCTCCACCACCTCACAGAGGACCTCCACCACCTCACAGAGGACCTCCTCCACCTCACAGAGGACCTCCTCCACCTCACAGAGGACCTCCACCACCTCACAGAGGACCTCCTCCACCACCTCACAGAGGACCTCCACCATCTCACAGAGGACCTTCTCCACCACCTCACAGAGGACCTCCTCCTCCTTCACCTCACAGAGGACCTCCTCCTCTTCACAGAGGACCTCCTCCTCCTCCTCACAGAGGACCTCCTCCTCCTCCTCACAGAGGACCTCCTCCTCCTTTACCTCACAGAGGACCTCCTACTCCTCACAGAGGACCTCCTCCTCCTGCTCACAGAGGTCCTCCTCCTCCTGCTCACAGAGGACCTCCTCCTACTCCTCACGGAGGACCTCCTCCTCCTCCACCTCACAGAGGACCTCCTCCTCCTCCTCCTCCTCACAGAGGACCTCCTCCTCACAGAGGGCCTCCTCCTCACAGAGGACCTCCTCCACCTCACAGAGGACCTCCTCCACCTCACAGAGGACCTCCTCCACCTCACAGAGGATCTCCTCCTCCTCACAGAGGACCTCCTCCTTCTCCTCACAGAGGACCTCCTCCTCCACCTCACAGAGGATCTCCTCCTCCTCACAGAGGACCTCCTCCTTCTCCTCACAGAGGGCCTCCTTCTCCACCTCACAGAGGACCTCCTCTACCTCACAGAGGATCTCCTCCTCCTCACAGAGGACCTCCTCCTTCTCCTCACAGAGGGCCTCCTCCTCCACCTCACAGAGGACCTCCTCCTTCTCCTCAGAGAGGGCCTCCTTCTCCACCTCACAGAGGACCTCCTCCACCTCACAGAGGATCTCCTCCTTCTCACAGAGGACCTCCTCCTTCTCCTCACAGAGGGCCTCCTTCTCCACCTCACAGAGGACCTCCTCCACCTCACAGAGGATCTCCTCCTCCTCACAGAGGACCTCCTCCTTCTCCTCACAGAGGGCCTCCTTCTCCACCTCACAGAGGACCTCCTCCACCTCACAGAGGATCTCCTCCTCCTCACAGAGGACCTCCTCCTTCTCCTCACAGAGGGCCTCCTTCTCCACCTCACAGAGGACCTCCTCCACCTCACAGAGGATCTCCTCCTCCTCACAGAGGACCTCCTCCTTCTCCTCACAGAGGGCCTCCTCCTTCACCTCACAGAGGACCTCCTCCTCTTCACAGAGGACCTCCTCCTCCTCCTCACAGAGGACCTCCTCCTTCTTTACCTCACAGAGGACCTCCTACTCCTTACAGAGGACCTCCTCCTCCTGCTCACAGAGGGCCTCCTCCTCCTGCTCACAGAGGACCTCCTCCTCCTGCTCACAGAGGACCTCCTCCTCCTGCTCACAGAGGACCTCCTCCTCCTGCTCACAGAGGACCTCCTCCTCCTGCTCACAGAGGACCTCCTCCTCCACCTCACAGAGGACCTCCTCCACCTCACAGAGGATCTCCTCCTCCTCACAGAGGATCTCCTCCTCCTCCTCACAGAGGGCCTCCTCCTCCACCTCACAGAGGACCTCCTCCACCTCACAGAGGACCTCCTCCACCTCACAGAGGACCTCCTCCTCCACCTCATAGAGGACCTCCTCCACCTCACAGAGGACCTCCTCCTCCACCTCATAGAGGACCTCCTCCACCTCACAGAGGACCTCCTCCTCCTCACAGAAGACCTCCTCCTCCTCACAGAGGACCTCCTCCACCTCACAGAGGATTTCCTCCTCCTCACAGAGGACCTCCTCCTTCTCCTCACAGAGGACCTCCTCCTCCACCTCACAGAGGACCTTCTCCACCTCACAGAGGACCTCCTCCTCCTCACAGAGGACCTCCTCCACCACCTCACAGAGGACCTCCTCCTCCTCCTCCTCGGAACAAACCCCACACTTCCCTCCAGACAACACCGTTCTATAAATTTCTCTCTTTAATTAGCCCAACAACATCAATTTTCTCAGGTTGCAGAGATCTGGCTCCTGGAAGATGCCAACCAGGGGGCCCCTCGTACTGGTGGTGCCAGGGACCCCCCTCCTGGCACCACCAGTGCCAGGGGCCCCCTCCTGGCACCACCAGTGCCAGCCACACCCCTTTTTATAAAGGCAATTTTCATATGTTTGCAAGGTTTGACGTTGAAGTTGAAGTTGAAGGCCCTTGTGGGACCTCAGGAGGGAGGAGTAGACTTGGTCTTTGGAGGAGTAGACTTGGTCTTTGGAGGAGTAGACTTGGTCTTTGGAGGGAGTAGACAGCGAGTGTCGACTCCACTTAAGGCAGGAATGGCTTAATTTTTATCAGGGAGAGATAGAGATGGAAGGAAGATTGGATTTCCTTGGGAGACACAAAGTTTAGCGTCCGTGTTGTGGGTAAAGTCGTGATTGGTTGACTAGATATTTATTATAATGGTGCGAGTGCTGAGAGCAAGTGAGAAGAGATGGAGTTTGTTGTTAAGTTGCTTAGTTGATAGCCTCGTCTAGCCCTGTCTAGCCCCGCCTAGCCCTGGCTAGCCCCGCCTAGCCCTGGCTAGCCCCGCCTGCCTGGCTGGCCCCCGCCTAGCCTGGCTGGCCCCCGCCCTGGCCCCCTGGCCCCTTGCCCGCCTAGCCTGGCTAGCCTGGCCCAGCCTGGCTGCCTGGCTGGCCCCTGGCTAGCCCCGCCTAGCCCTGGCTAGCCCCGCCTAGCCCTGGCTAGCCCCGCCTAGCCCTAGGCATCAAGTTCAGCCGCCAGTAAGAGTTGACTTAAGTAGATAGTTTTGAGAAGCTGACTGTCTTGTGTGCCTCCCTAGGCCTAGTCTCAGAGTAGGCCTAGTCTCTGAGTAGGTCAGCTGGCTGATGCCATGATCAACCAGGTTGTTGAGTCCAGCCGCTGCTGCTGTTACTATTACTCCTGTTGTTACTGTTGCTGTTGAAGCTACTGTTGTTACTGTTGCTGCTGCTGTTGTTACTGTTGCTGTTGTTGTTACTGTTGCTGTTACTGGTGTTACTGTTGTTGTTACTGTTGTTAACAATGTTGTTACTGTTGTTACCAATGTTGTTACTGTTGTTGCTACTGTTGTTGTTATTGTTGTTACTATTGTTGCAACTGTTGTTACTGTTTTTGCTACTGTTGTTGTTACTGTTGTTGCCACTGTTGTTACTGTTGTTGTTACTGTTGTTGCTACTGTTGTTGCCACTGTTGTTACTGTTGTTGTTACTGTTGTTGTTACTGTTGTTGCCACTGTTGTTACTGTTGTTGTTACTGTTGTTGCTACCGCCTGTTGTTTACCACTGTTATTACTGTTGTTGTTGCTGTTGTTAAGTTACTGTTGTTGCAACTGTTGCTGTTGTTGTTTAATTTGCACTCAGTTGTTGCTACTGTTGTTGCCACTGTTGTTGCTGTTGTTATTGTTGTTGCTGTTCTTTAAGTTTATTGTTGTTGTTACTGCTGTTGTTGCATGCTGTTGTTTTGGCCTTACTGTTGTTACTGCTGTTGTTACTACACTGTTGTTACTGCTGTTGTTACTCACTGTGTTGTTATACTGTTGTTGTTACTGCTGTTGTTATTACACTGTTTGTTACTGCTGTTGTTAACTACTGTTGTTAGTGCTGTTGTTAACCCCCTGCTGTTGTTACCAAGCTTGTTGTTGTTACTACTGTTGTCACTACTGTTGTTGTCACTACTGTTGTTACTGTTGTTGTTACTGTTGTTACTGTTTTACATGCTGTTGTTACTGTTGTTTACTTACTGTTGTTGTCTGTTGTTGGTTACTCTGCTGTTTTTCTGTTGTTACCCTGTTGTTGTTACTGCTGTTGTTACCCTGTTGTTACTGCTGTTGTTACCCTGTTGTTACTGCTGTTGTTACCCTGTTGTTGCTGCTGTTGTTGTTACCTTCTTGTTGTTACTGCTGTTGTTGTTACCCTATTGTTGTTACTGTTGTTGTTACTACTGTTGTTGTTACTACTGTTGTTACTGTTGTTGTTACTACTGTTGTTACTGTTGTTGTTACTACTGTTGTTACTGTTGTTGTTACTACTGTTGTTACTGTTGTTGTTACTACTGTTGTTACTGTTGTTGTTACTACTGTTGTTACTACTGTTGTTACTGTTGTTGTTACTACTGTTGTTACTGTTGTTGTTACTACTGTTGTTACTGTTGTTGTTACTCCTGTTGTTACTACTGTTGTTACTACTGTTGTTACTGTTGTTGTTACTACTGTTGTTACTGTTGTTGTTACTACTGTTGTTACTGTTATTGTTACTACTGTTGTTACTGTTGTTGTTACTACTGTTGTTACTACTGTTGTTACTATTGTTGTTACTGTTGTTGTTACTACTGTTGTTACTGTTGTTGTTACTACTGTTGTTACTGTTGTTGTTACCACTGTTGTTACTGTTGTTACCACTGTTGTTACTACTGTTGTTACTGTTGTTGTTACTACTGTTGTTACTGCTGTTGCTACTGTTGTTGTTACCACTGTTGTTACTACTGTTGTTACTGTTGTTGTTACTACTGTTGTTACTACTGTTGTTACTGTTATTGTTACTTCTGTTGTTACTGTTGCTACTGTTGTTAATGTTGTTGTTGCTACTGTTGTTACTGTTGTTGTTGCTACTGTTGTTACTGTTGTTGTTACTACTGTTGTTACTGTTGTTGTTACTACTGTTGTTACTGTTGTTGTTACTACTGTTGTTACTTTTGTTGTTACTACTGTTGTTACTACTGTTGTTACTGTTGTTGTTACTACTGTTGTTACTGTTGTTGTTACTACTGTTGTTACTGTTGTTGTTGCTACTGTTGTTACTACTGTTGTTACTGTTGTTGTTACTACTGTTGCTACTGTTGTTACTGTTGTTGTTACTACTGTTGTTACTACTGTTGTTACTGTTGTTCTTACTACTGTTGTAACTGTTGTTATTAGCACGTTGTTACTGTTTTGCTTGTTACTACTTGTTGTTGCTGTTGTTGTTACAATGTTACTTCATTGTTGTTGTTGTTGTTACTGCTGTTGTCACTTGCTCACTGTTGTTGTTGTTACTGCTGTTGTCACTGTTGTTGTCACTACTATTGTTAACTGTTGTTTGTTATGCTGTTGTTACTACTGTTGTTGTTACCTGTTGAACTGTTGTTGTTGTTACTGACTGTTGTTACCTCTGTTGTTGTTACTACTATTGTGGAACTCATTGTTGTTGCACTGTTGTTACTACTGTTGTTGTTACTACTGTTGTTAACTGTTGTCAGAACAAGACCAAGGCTATTTGTACCTTAGAGGCTTGACCTGTAGTAGGAAGATATTTTTAAGATTGAAGACCATTTGAGAGAGAGAGAGAGAGAGAGAGAGTTAGAGAGAGAGAGAGA
>NW_027195499.1:147500-157500 GCF_038502225.1 Cherax quadricarinatus | reverse complement strand
CACTCCCTGACATACGGTTACACTCCCTGACACACTGTGACACTCCCTGACATACGGTTACACTCCCTGACACACTGTGACACTCCCTGACACACTGTGCCGCACTCTGACACGCTGTGACTCTCTCTGACACACTGTGACACTCACTGACACACTGTGACACTCACTGACACATTGTGACACTCCCTGACACATTGTGACACTCCCTGAGACACTGTGACACTCACTGACACACTGTAACACTTCCTGACACACTGTGACACTCCCTGACACACTGTGACACTCCCTGACACACTGTGACTCTCCCTGACACACTGTGACACTCACTGACACACAGTGACACTCCCTGACACACTGGGACACTCCCTGACACAGTGTGGCACTCTCTGACACACTGTGACACTCACTGACACACTGTGACACTTCCTGACACACTGTGACGCACTCTGACACACTCTGACACTCCCTGACACAGTGTGGCACTCTCTGACACACTGTGACACTCACTGACACACTGTGACACTTCCTGACACACTGTGACACACTGTGACACACTCTGACACACTCTGACACTCCCTGAGACACTGTGACACTCATTGACACACTGTGACACTCCCTGACACACTGTGACACTCCCTGACACACTCTGACACTCCCTGAGACACTGTGACACTCACTGACACACTGTGACACTCACTGACACACTGTGACACTCCCTGACACACTGTGACGCACTCTGACACACTCTGACACTCCCTGAGACACTGTGACACTCGCTGACACACTGTGACACTCACTGACACACTGTGACACTTCCTGACACACTGTGACGCACTCTGACACACTCTGACACTCCCTGACACACTGTGACGCACTCTAACACACTCTGACACTCCCTGAGACACTGTGACACTCACTGACACACTGTGACACTCCCTGACACACTCTGACACTCCCTGACACACTGTGACGCACTCTGACACACTCTGACACTCCCTGAGATACTGTGACACTCACTGACACACTTTGACACTCCCTGACATACTCTGACACTCCCTGACACACTGTGACGCACTCTGACACACTCTGACACTCCCTGAGATACTGCGACACTCACTGACACACTGTGACAGTCACTGACATACTGCGACACTCACTGACACACTGTGACGCACTCTGACACACTCTGACACTCCCTGAGACACTGCGACACTCCCTGACACACTGTGACGCACTCTGACACACTCTGACACTCCCTGAGATACTGTGACACTCACTGACACACTGTGACACTCCCTGACATACTCTGACACTCCCTGACACACTGTGACGCACTCTGACACACTCTGACACTCCCTGAGACACTGCGACACTCACTGACACACTGTGACGCACTCTGACACACTCTGACACTCCCTGAGATACTGTGACACTCACTGACACACTGTGACACTCCCTGACATACTCTGACACTCCCTGACACACTGTGACGCACTCTGACACACTCTGACACTCCCTGAGACACTGCGACACTCACTGACACACTGTGACGCACTCTGACACACTCTGACACTCCCTGAGACACTGCGACACTCACTGACACACTGTGACACTCACTGACACACTGTGACACTCCCTGATACACTGTGACACTCACTGACACTCTGTGACGCACTCTGACACTCCCTGACACTCCCTGAGACACTGTGACACTCACTGACACACTCTGACACACTGTGGCAATCCCTGGCACTCCCTATCACTCCCTGGCACTCCCTGACACTCTCTGACACTCTCTATCACTCCCTGGCACTAGCTGACACTCGCTGACACTCCCTATCACTCCCTGGCACTCCCTGACACTCGCTATCACTTCCTGGCACTCCCTGACACTCGCTATCACTCCCTGACACTCTCTGACACTCTGACCCTGGTGTAGTAGATAGACTTCAAACCCCAATTAACCAATCAATTAGTCTTAATTATTCTCTTCTCCTTAATTATCTTGAAAGAAAAAGAATTTTGTCTTATAATTAATAAATGATTCAATTAACCTGAGATAATTGAACCATTAATGACTCACAAGAATATTGTATATTGTTCCTAGATAACGTCAGAAGTCACGAGAGCGCTTTCTCTCTCAGTCCTTGTTTTGTATATATATATGTCAGTAACAACACTGCGACTAGCCAAGGATTCGAACCCATGCTGCTTTGGCCCTCACTGTCTGCAGTAACCCACAGGGTCACTCAATCCTACATGAACCAAGCACCCAGCCAAGCTAGGTGTGTTACCCTTGGTCTGACGACGTAGTGTACCAGCCTGCACGAGCAGTATATATATATATATATATATATATATATATATATATATATATATATATATATATATATATATATATATATATATATATATATATATATATATATGTATATATGTATATATATAGTGTATATGGGAGTCATAGACTGAGGAATTGACTAGACATGACAAACATACTCCCTTGTTTGTTGTGTTAATGTATGTGTACACAGGAAAGGGGAGAGAAAGAGGGGGAAGAGGGAGATGGAAGGAAGAGAAGAGGGTAAGACAGAGTAAACGAGGGGAGAAGAGTGGATGAGAGGGGACAAGAAGAGAAGGAGGAACAAGGTGATAAGTGAAGATATCACGTATCTGGGAGGGGGTGGGAGCTATATCTCAACTAATATCATGAGATGGGTAGGTTTGTTGGTGTGTGTGTTGTGTTGTTAAGTGTGGGTGTGAATTGGGGGAGATATGATCACGACGTTGAAAATACTTAGTGGTGTTGAGTTGGTAGACAGTGATATTGTGACTGTTGTTGGTTACACACGCACACATGTGCACATATACACGCACACACACACACATGTGCACATATACACGCACACACAAACACACACACACATAACATTCTCTTCAACATTCTCCAACGTTCTCTAACATTCTCCAACATTCTCCAACATTCTCCAACATTCTCCAACATTCTCTCCAACATTCTCCAACATTCTCCAACATTCTCCAACATCCTCCAACATCCTCCAACATCCTCCAACATTCTCCAACATACTCCAACATTCTCCAACATTCTCCAACATTCTCCAACATTCTCCAACATCCTCCAACATCCTCCAACATCCTCCAACATTCTCCAACATACTCCAACATTCTCCAACATTCTCCAACATCCTCCAACATCCTCCAACATCCTCCAACATTCTCCAACATACTCCAACATTCTCCAACATTCTCCAACATTCTCCAACATTCTCCAACATCCTCCAACATCCTCCAACATTCTCCAACATTCTCCAACATCCTCCAACATCCTCCAACATTCTCCAACATACTCCAACATTCTCCAACATTCTCCAACATACTCCAACATTCTCCAACATTCTCCAACATTCTCCAACATTCTCCAACATTCTCCAACATCCTCCAACATTCTCCAACATCCTCCAACATACTCCAACATTCTCCAACATTCTCCAACATCCTCCAACATTCTCCAACATTCTCCAACATCCTCCAACATTCTCCAACATTCTCCAACATTCTCCAACATACTCCAACATTCTCCAACATTCTCCAACATTCTCCAACATTCTCCAACATTCTCCAACATTCTCCAACATTCTCCAACATTCTCCAACATTCTCCAACATTCTCCAACATACTCCAACATCCTCCAACATTCTCCAACATTCTCCAACATCCTCCAACATTCTCCAACATACTCCAACATTCTCCAACATTCTCCAACATTCTCCAACATTCTCCAACATCCTCCAACATCCTCCAACAATCTCCAACATTCTCCAACATCCTCCAACATTCTCCAACATTCTCCAAAAACATTTCCCAAATATTCCTCCCAACATCTCATTCTTCCAAATATTCTCCAATATTCCTCCAA
This sequence comes from Cherax quadricarinatus, assembly GCF_038502225.1. Lineage (NCBI taxonomy): Eukaryota > Metazoa > Arthropoda > Malacostraca > Decapoda > Parastacidae > Cherax > Cherax quadricarinatus. The sequence continues at coordinate 153,563 of NW_027195499.1, read as the reverse complement.
CATCCATTTCCTAAATATTACTCAACATTCTCCTCAAACATCCTCCAACATTCCTCCAATGCTCTGAACATTCCTCCAAAACATTCTCCAACATTCTCCTGCAACATTTCTCTAATTCCCATTCTCCAATCTAACCTATTACTCTAACATTCCTCCTTAAAATATTTCTCTCCAATAACATTCCTCCTGCAACATTTCATATCTCCAACATTCTCTAACATTTTCTATTACTCCTCTAAAGATTTCTCCTCCAAATATTCCTCCTCTGGCCATACTCCTCAACATTCTCCAATATTCTCCAAATATTCCTCTCCAATATTCTCCAGCATTCTCCTAACGATTTCCTCTAAAGATTTTCAATATTTCCATAATTCCAACATTCTCCTTCTACTTCCCTCCAACATCCCCAAATCCAATTCATCTCCAATTCTCTCCTAAATATTCTCTCCTAACATTCTCCTAAACATTCTCCTAAATATTCTCCTAATATTTCTCTCCATAATTGTCCAAATATTTCCTCCAACATTTCCTCTAAATCATTTCTCCAATCATTCTTCCAAATATTCTCCTCCCAATTCATTCCCTAACATCTCTCCAAATATTCCCAATCTTCCCCTAAATATTTCAAATATTCTCCTAACATTCTCCTCTAATACCTGCCTAAATATTCTCCCTAACATTCCTCCAAATATTCTCCTAAACATCTCCTTCAATTCTCCAATATTTCTCTTAACATTTTCCTCCAATATTTCCCCAATATTACTCCTAAATATTTTCTCCAAATATTTCTCCAAATATATCTCCAAATATTTCTTCCTAATATCTCCAAATATTTTCCAAATACATTCCTCCTCAATTCTCCAACATTTCTTCCAAATATCTCCAAATATTTCTCTAAATATACTTCTGCATGATTTCTCCTAAATATTTCCTTCTCCAAATATACTCCAAAATACTCTTCCTCAAATATTCCAACATTCTCCAATTTACTTCAAATATTTCCCTCAAATATTTCCCTCCTAATATTTCTCCAATATACCTTAAATATTTTCCTAAATATTTTCTCCAATATTTCTCCAATATCCTCCCAATTCATACTCCAAGCCATTCCCAAATCCATCTCCCCAAGAACCCATTCCCTCCAACATACTCTCCAACATTCTCCAACATTCTCCAACATTCTCCAACATTCCTCCAAATATCCACCCAATTCATTCTCCAAATATTCTTCCTCCAACATTCCTCCAAATATTCCTCCTGTAATACTTCCAACATTCTCCAAATATTACTTCCAATATTCTCCTAAATATTCTCCCTAACATTACTTCCCAACATTCTCCAACATTCTCCTAAATATTCCTCCCTCCAATTCATCCAATATTCTCCAATATTACTCTAACATTGCTCCAACATTCCTCCTAACATTCTCCAAATGTAACATACCTTAAACATTTCCTCCCAACATTCTCCAAGACATTCCCTCCAAACATTCTCCAACATCCCCTCCTAAACATACTCCAACATTTCTAAACATTCTCCTCCAACATTCTCCAACATACCCAACATTCCTCCAAGCATTCTCCCAACATTCTCCTCAACATTACTCCAACATTCCTCCTGAACATCTCCCCAAATATTCTTCCAAGATTCTCCAAATATTCCTCCAACATACTCCAACATTCTCCAACATTCTCCTTCCATTCCTAACTATATTTCTCCAACATTCTCCAAATAACATTCATCCAACATTCTCCTAACATTCCTCCAAATATACTCCAACATTCCTCCAACAATCTTCCCTCCAACATTCTCCTCCAACATTACTCCAAACATTCTCCAAATATTCTCCTCCATTCTCCTCCAACATTCTCCAATAACACTTCCTCCAATCTTCCTCCCATTTCACTTCCCTCCCAACATTCTCCAACATTCTCCAAACATTCTCCAACATTCTTCCAACATTCTCCAACATTCTCCAACATTCCCCTCCAACATTCTCCAAATACTTCCTCCAACATACTTCCCCAAATATCCATTCTCCTCCAACATTCTCCAACATTCTCCAACATTCTCCAACATTACTCCAACATTCTCCAACATTCTCCAAATATTACTCCAAACATTCTCCAGTAATTTCCTCCAACATTCTTCCAACATTCTCCTGGAATATTACTCCAACATTTCCCCTCCAATTCATACCCTTAACATTCTCCAAATATTTCCTAACATTTCTCCAACATTTCTCCAACCATTCTCCAAATATTCTCCTCCAAACATTCTCCAACATTCTCCCAATAACATTCTCCTGTCATTCCTCCCAAAATATTCTCCAAATATTTCTCTAACATTCTCCTCAATTCTCCAACATTTCCCAAATATTCTCTCCAACATTTCCTCAATCAATATTCCTCTAACATTTCTCCAACATTCTCCTCATTATTCCCTCTAAATATTCTTCCAAATATTACTCTTAAATATTCCTTCAATATTACCCTTAACCATTCTCCAACATTTCCTTCTAATATCTCTCCAAATATTTCTGTAAATATTTCCAACATTTTCCAAATCTCCAAATATACTAACATCCAAATATTTCTCCATCTCTAACATTATCTCCTCCAAATATTTCTCCTGAATATTTCTCTTCCAAATATTCTCTCCAAATATTCTTCAATAACATTTCTCTAAATATTCTCTCTTAAATATTACTTCCAATATTTCATCCAATAATCATCTCCAACATTTCTCTAATATTTCAATAATTTCTATACTTTTCTAAATATTTCTCTCAACATTCTCCTAACATTCCTCCAACATTCTCCTCCAACATTCTCCAACATTACCTCCTAACATTCCCTCCATCTTCCAACATTCTCCTAAATATTACTCCCCAATATTCTCTCCAACATTCCTCCAAATATCCCAACCATTCTCCACATTCTCCAACATTCTCCTTAACATTTCCTCTAACATTTCCAACATTACTCCAACATCCTCATTCCTAACCAATCAACATTCCTCTGAAACATCCTCCAACATTCTCCTCAACATTCTCCTAAATATTACTTCCAACATTCTTCTAACATCTCCAACATTCCTCCCAACATTCCCCTCTCCAACATTACCCAACATTCTCCAACACATTCTTCCAACATCTTCCAAATATACCCTCCAATTCTCCTCATCTCCAAACACCCCAAATATACTCCAAATAATTCTCCAGATTATATCCAACAATTGTTCCAACATTCCAAATATCAACATCCAACATTCTCCAAATATTTTCTCCAAACATTCTCCAATTATTCCTCCAATTATACTCCAACATTTCTCCATATTCTGAGTATTCTTCTTCTTATATCCCAAATATTCTCCAAGATCTCCAAAGATACTTCCAAATATTCAATCCATTCTACTAACCAACATTCTCTAAATATTCTCTTAACATCCAAATATTTCCTCTAATCATTCTCCTGGCCATCCTCCAATATTTCTCCAACATTTCTCCTCCAAATATTCCTCTCCTCATACTTAACAACAACATTCTCCAACATTTCTCTGTCATCTAAATATTTCTCCTCAATCTCTAAATATTCTTCCTAAATATTTCTCCAAATATTTCTCCTAATATCTTCCAAACATTTCAACATCTTCCAACATTCCTCCAAATATTCTCCCAACATTCCTCCTAACATTCCTCCTCTAAATATTCTCCAACATCCTCCAACATTCTCTAACATTCTCCAACATTCTCCAATATCTCTCCTTAAATACTTCCCTCCTCAACATTCTCCCAAATATTCCTCCCTAACATTCTCCAACATTCCTCCAAATATTTCTCCTCCAACATTCCTCCATTATTCTCCTCCAATTCATTCCTCCAACATTCCTCCAACATTTCTCCAACATTCCTCCAACATTTCTCCTCCAACATTCTCCTCCAACATTCTCCAATATTCTCCAAATATTCTCTCTGAACATTTCCAACATTCTCCTTAAATATTTCCTCTAATACCCTCCAACATTCCCTCCAACATTCTCCAACATTCTCCTCCAACATTCCTCCAAATAATACTTCCAACATTCCTCCCAAATATCATTCTCCCAACATTCCTCCAATATTCTCTCCAACATTCTTCAACATTCCACCAACATTCTTCAACATTCCACCAACATTCTTCAACATTCCACAAATATACCTCCAACATTTCTCCAACAATTCTCCATATTCTCCCAACATTCCTCCCTAACATTTCTCCAAATATTCCTCTAACATTCTCCTAACATTCTCCTAAATATTCTTCCAACATTCTCTGGGTCAATCATTCTTCCAACATTCTGAATAATTTCATTCTCTAACCATTCCTCTAACATCTCTAACATTTCTAAATATTCTTCCAATATTCTCTAAACATTCTAAATATTCCTCCTAACATTCCTCCCTCCATTCTCCTAACATTCTTCCCAACATCCTTCCAACATTCTCATCTCCAAACATTTCCTCCAACATTTCTCCCCAACATCCTTCCAAATATTCTCCAACATTCTCCAACATACTCCAACATTCTCCAACATTAACATCAGTGAACCAGACAATAAATCTATTCCTTATCAGGACGACACCAGCACTGCGACGACCCTCTGGTCGTACCTAGTCTGCGACGACCCTCTGGTCGTACCTAGTCTGCTACGACCCTCTGGTCGTACTTAGTCTGCTACGACCCTCTGGTCATACCTAGTCTGCGACGACCCTCTGGTCGTACCTAGTCTGCTACGACCCTCTGGTCATACCTAGTCTGCTACGACCCTCTGGTCGTACCTAGTCTGCTACGACCCTCTGGTCGTACCTAGTCTGCGACGACCCTCTGGTCGTACCTAGTCTGCTACGACCCTCTGGTCATACCTAGTCTGCGACGACCCTCTGGTCGTACCTAGTCTGCTACGACCCTCTGGTCGTACCTAGTCTGCTACGACCCTCTGGTCGTACTTAGTCTGCTACGACCCTCTGGTCATACCTAGTCTGCTACGACCCTCTGGTCGTACCTAGTCTGCTACGACCCTCTGGTCGTCGTCTGCTGACCCTCTGGTCATGCCTGTCTGCTACGACCCTCTGGTCGTACCTGGATCTTGCTACGACCCTCTGGTCGTACCTACCGTCTGCTACGACCTCTGGTCGTAGCTTGTCTCTACGACCCTCTGGTCATACCTGGTGTCTGCGACTGACCCTCTGGCCCGGTCGTACTTAGTCTGCTACTGACCTCTGGTCGTACCTAGTCTGCTACGACCCTCTGGTCGTACTTAGTCTGCTACGACCCTCTGGTCGCCAGTCTGCTACGTCCTCTGGTCGTGCGCTGCTACGACCCTCTGGTCGTACTAGTCTTCTACGACCCTCTGGTCGTACCTGTCTCTACGACCTCTGGTCGCCTAGTCTACCACTCTGGTCGTGCCTAGTCTGCTACGACCCTCTGGTCAGTACTTAGTCTACGACCCTCTGGTCGTACCTGTCTGCTGGCGACCCTCTGGTCTATTGAGTCTGCTACGACCCTCTGGTCGTACCTAGTCTGCTACGACCCTCTGGTCGTACTTAGTCTGCTACGACCCTCTGGTCGTACCTAGTCTTCTACGACCCTCTGGTCGTACTTAGTCTGCTACGACCCTCTGGTCGTACTTGCAGTCTGCTACGACCCTCTGGTCGTACCTGTCTTGCTACGACCCTCTGGTCATACCTAGTCTGCTACGACCCTCTGGTCGTACTTAGTCTGCTACGACCCTCTGGTCATACCTAGTCTGCGACGACCCTCTGGTCGTACCTAGTCTGCTACGACCCTCTGGTCATACCTAGTCTGCGACGACCCTCTGGTCGTACTTAGTCTGCTACGACCCTCTGGTCGTACTTAGTCTGCTACGACCCTCTGGTCGTACTTAGTCTGCTACGACCCTCTGGTCGTACCTAGTCTGCTACGACCCTCTGGTCGTACTTAGTCTGCTACGACCCTCTGGTCATACCTAGTCTGCGACGACCCTCTGGTCGTACCTAGTCTGCTACGACCCTCTGGTCGTCGA
>NW_027195499.1:135000-142500 GCF_038502225.1 Cherax quadricarinatus | reverse complement strand
CTCAAAACAGCAGGGTGTCTGTCTCTCAAAACAGCAGGGTGTCTGTCTCTCAAAACAGCAGGGTGTCTGTCTCTCAAAACAAGCAGGGTGTCTCTCTCTCAAAGCAGCAGGGAGTGTCTGTCTCTCAAAACAGCAGGGTGTCTGTCTCTCAAAACAACAGGGTGTCTCTCTCTCAAAAACAGCAGGGTGTCTGTCTCTCAAAACAGCAGGGTGTCTGTCTCTCAAAACAGCAGGGAGGTGTCTGTCTCTCAAAACACAGAGTGTCTCTCTCTCAAAAACAGGCAGGGTGTCTGTCTCTCAAAACAGCAGGGTGTCTATCTCTCTCTCAAAAACAGCAGGGTGTCTCTCTCTCAAAACAGCAGGGTGTCTGTCTCTCAAAACAGCAGGGTGTCTCTCTCTCAAAACAGCAGGGGTGTCTGTCTCTCAAAACAGCAGGGTGTGTCTATCTCTCAAAACAGCAGGGTGTCTGTCTCTCAAAACAGCAGGGTGTCTGTCTCTCAAACAACAGGGTGTCTGTCTCTCAAAACAGCAGTGTCTGTCTCTCAAAAACAGCAGGGAGGTGTCTATCTCTCTCTCAAAAACAGCAGGGTGTCTCTCTCTCAAAAACAGCAGGGGTGTCTGTCTCTCAAAAACAGCAGGGTGTCTGTCTCTCAAAACAGCAGGGTGTCTGTCTCTCAAAACAGCAGGGTGTCTGTCTCTCAAAACAGCAGGGTGTCTGTCTCTCAAAACAGCAGGGTGTCTGTCTCTCAAAACAGCAGGGTGTCTGTCTCTCAAAACAGCAGGGTGTCTCTCTCTCAAAACAGCAGGGTGTCTCTCTCTCAAAACAGCAGGGTGTCTGTCTCTCAAAACAGCAGGGTGTCTGTCTCTCAAAACAGCAGGGTGTCTCTCTCTCAAAACAGCAGGGTGTCTGTCTCTCAAAACAGCAGGGTGTCTGTCTCTCAAAACAGCAGGGTGTCTGTCTCTCAAAACAGCAGGGTGTCTATCTCTCTCTCAAAACAGCAGGGTGTCTCTCTCTCAAAACAGCAGGGTGTCTGTCTCTCAAAACAGCAGGGTGTCTCTCTCTCAAAACAGCAGGGTGTCTGTCTCTCAAAACAGCAGGGTGTCTGTCTCTCAAAACAGCAGGGGTGTCTCTCTCTCAAAACAGCAGGGTGTCTCTCTCTCAAAACAGCAGGGTGTCTGTCTCTCAAAACAGCAGGGTGTCTGTCTCTCAAAACAGCAGTGTCTATCTCTCTCTCAAAACAGCAGGAGGTGTCTCTCTCCAAAACAGCAGGGTGTCTGTCTCTCAAAACAGCAGGGTGTCTCTCTCTCAAAACAGCAGGGTGTCTCTCTCTCAAAACAGCAGGGTGTCTATCTCTCTCTCAAAACAGCAGGGTGTCTCTCTCTCAAAACAGCAGGGTGTCTCTCTCTCAAAACAGCAGGGTGTCTCTCTCTCAAAACAGCAGGGTGTCTATCTCTCTCTCAAAACAGCAGGGTGTCTCTCTCTCAAAGCACAGGGTGTCTCTCTCTCAAAACAAAACAGCAGGTGTCTATCTATCTCTCAAAACAGCAGGTGTCTCTCTCTCAAAACAGCAGGGTGTCTCTCTCTCAAAACAGCAGGGGTGTCTGTCTCTCAAAACAAGCCAGGGTGTCTGTCTCTCAAAACAACAGGGTGTCTGTCTCTCAAAACAGCAGGGTGTCTCTCTCTCAAAACAGCAGGGTGTCTCTCTCTCAAAACAGCAGGGTGTCTCTCTCTCAAAACAGCAGGGTGTCTCTCTCTCTCTCAAAACAGCAGGGTGTCTGTCTCTCAAAACAGCAGGGTGTCTATCTATCTCTCAAAACAGCAGGGTGTCTCTCTCTCAAAACAGCAGGGTGTCTGTCTCTCAAAACAGCAGGGTGTCTGTCTCTCAAAACAGCAGGGTGTCTATCTATCTCTCAAAACAGCAGGGTGTCTCTCTCTCAAAACAGCAGGGTGTCTATCTATCTCTCAAAACAGCAGGGTGTCTCTCTCTCAAAACAGCAGGGTGTCTATCTATCTCTCAAAACAGCAGGGTGTCTCTCTCTCAAAACAGCAGGGTGTCTGTCTCTCAAAACAGCAGGGTGTCTATCTATCTCTCAAAACAGCAGGGTGTCTGTCTCTCAAAACAGCAGGGTGTCTGTCTCTCAAAACAGCAGGGTGTCTCTCTCTCAAAACAGCAGGGTGTCTATCTATCTCTCAAAACAGCAGGGTGTCTCTCTCTCAAAACAGCAGGGTGTCTGTCTCTCAAAACAACAAGTGTCTCTCTCTCCAAAAGAACAGCAGGTGTCTGTCTCTCAAACCAGCAGGGTCTCTGTCTCTCAACACCGCAGGGTGTCTCTCTCTCAAAACAGCAGGGTGTCTGTCTCTCAAAACAGCAGGGTGTCTGTCTCTCAAAACAGCAGGGTGTCTGTCTCTCAAAACAGCAGGGTGTCTGTCTCTCAAAACAGCAAGGTGTCTATCTGTCAAGAACTGTAACATCAATTAAGACAGCAGTAACACCTCCCTCCATGACCTTCCTATACACACTGTTCCCGCCATAAATTCTTTGCCCTGACCAAGCTCTTGTTGATATCCGCCGTCTCTCAAACCTCCCTCGGCTGTAACTTAGGCATCCCACCAACCCTCCCTATCACCAATTCCAAACAACCCTTTGGGCGAAACACTCACCTAACTGCCTTGTAAGCTAACATATAGACCAATTAGTAACGGTGGGTAGTTAGAGAAAGAAATATAACAGGAAAAAACCATTCCACTCTACATTCAAATTAATAACAAACAAGTAGTGTATAACATCACCCAACATCTCGTTCTATAACGTATCTATCACCATTATTACATCACGTGATCTCTGAACCCACCCAAAGGGGGGGGCAGAGAAGAATAACAAATAACATCCAAGATGGAGGCTTAAGCCCTGGCCGGAGTGCCAGGATCGGGACGAGTGCTGATGTATGTAAATGGCGCTGGCTACAGGTGTGCCTTATGGAAGTTCCCGCCAGAAATATTCCCGCGTAAAAAACGGTGAAAAATTCAAACCAATATGACGGAAATGGCGGGAACGATTTGTAGCTTTGACGCGGGTATGTGATATAGGGGGGGCTAGGGGGGCTGTGAGGGGGCTAGGGAGCTGTGAGGGGCTAGATGGGGGGTTAGGGGGGCTAGGGGGGCCGCGGATATATTAAAAATCGGGAACAAGTTATGTAAAATGCGGTGATTTCTGAAATTGTTATTGATTCTGAAGGTTGAAACAGATGGGAGAGTTTAGCCAGATTTGGCGCGCAAAATGTGGGAGAGAAAAGCGCGGGAGAAAGTGTGATAATGTTGGTGATTATGTTAATAGTGGTAGGTGGCGATGGTGGTAGTTGTGGTTGTTAATGATGATGGTGGTAGTTAATGATGATGGTGGTAGTGGTAGGTGGCGATGATGGTAGTTGTGGTTGTTAATGATGATGGTGGTAGTTAATGATGATGGTGGTAGTGGTAGGTGGCGATGGTGGTAGTAGTGGTAGGTGGCGATGGTGGTAGTTGTGGTTGTTAATGATGGTGGTGGTAGTTAATGATGATGGTGGTAGTGGTAGGTGGCGATGGTGGTAGTTGTGGTTGTTAATGATGATGGTGGTAGTTAATGATGATGGTGGTAGTTAATGATGATGGTGGTAGTGGTAGGTGGCGATGGTGGTAGTTGTGGTTGTTAATGATGGTGGTGGTAGTGGTAGGTGGCGATGGTGGTAGTAGTGGTAGGTGGCGATGGTGGTAGTTGTGGTTGTTAATGATGATGGTGGTAGTTAATGATGATGGTGGTAGTGGTAGGTGGCGATGGTGGTAGTAGTGGTAGGTGGCGATGGTGGTAGTAGTGGTAGGTGGCGATGGTGGTAGTTGTGGTTGTTAATGATGATGGTGGTAGTTAATGATGGTGGTGGTAGTGGTAGGTGGCGATGGTGGTAGTAGTGGTAGGTGGCGATGGTGGTAGTAGTGGTTGTTAATGATGATGGTGGAGTTAGTTGATGATGGTAGGTAGTGGTAGGTGGCGATGGTGGTAGTAGTGGTAGGTGGCGATGGTGGTAGTAGTGGTAGGTGGCGATGGTGGTAGTTGTGGTTGTTAATGATGATGGTGGTAGTTAATGATGGTGGTGGTAGTTAATGATGATGGTGGTAGTTAATGATGATGGTGGTAGTTAATGATGATGGTGGTAGTTAATGATGATGGTGGTAGTTAATGATGATGGTGGTTGTTAATGATGATGGTGGTAGTTAATGATGATGGTGGTAGTTAATGATGGTGGTGGTAGTTAATGATGATGGTGGTAGTTAATGATGATGGTGGTAGTTAATGATGATGGTGGTTGTTAATGATGATGGTGGTAGTTAATGATGATGGTGGTAGTTAATGATGATGGTGGTTGTGTAGTGATGGTGGAGTTGAATAGATGATAGGTGGTAGTTAATGATGATGGTGGTTGTTAATGATGATGGTGGTAGTTAATGATGATGGTGGTAGTTAATGATTATGGTGGTAGTTAATGATGATGGTGGTAGTTAATGATGATGGTGGTAGTTAATGATGATAGTGGTAGTTATTGATGATGGCGGTTCTTAATGGTGGTGTGGTAGTAGTGGTTGTTAATGATGATAGTGGTTGTTAATGATGATGGTGGTAGTAGTGGTAGGTGGCGATGGTGGTAGTTGTGGTTGTTAATGATGATGGTGGTAGTGATGGTAATAGTGGTAGTTGTATACTCTGCTACTGAAGAAATACATGTGTATTCATAGACAGATCATACACAAGTATACAAACTATACACACATATACATTATGTATATATATATATATATATATATATATATATATATATATATATATATATATATATATATATATATATATATATATAGAGAGAGAGAGAGAGAGAGAGAGATGGATAAACATATTCTGGATTTATAGAGACGTGTGTATATCTCAGTGTATATACACTGTGAGGTGTATATCTCAGTGTATATACACTGAGAGGTATATCTCAGTGTATATACACTGAGAGGTGTATATCTCAGTGTATATACACAGAGAGGTGTATATCTCAGTGTATATACACAGAGAGGTGTATATTTCAGTGTGTATACACTGAGAGGTGTATATCTCAGTGTATACACCTTGAGATATACACCTCTCAGTGTATATACAGTGAGCTAGGATGCAAAGGAGTATGTATTAAGAGAGTTAGATAGGTGGATGGAAGGAAGGAGGGAGGGAGGGGAGGGAGAGAGGGAGGGAGAGAGGGAAGGAGGGAGGAGAGGGAGGGAGGGAGGGAGGGAAGGAGGAGGAGGAGGAGGAGGAGGGAGGGAGGGAGGGAGGGAGGGAGGGAGGGAAGGAGGAGGGAAGGAGGGAAGGAGGGAGGAGGAGGGAGGGAGGGAGGAGGGGAGGGAGGGAGGGAGGAGGGAGGGAGGGAGGGAGGGAGGGAGGGAGGAGGGAGGGAGGGAGGGAGGGAGGGGAAGGAGAGAGGAGGGAAGGAGGGAAGGAGGTAGGTGGAGGAGGTAAGATGACAGGGTATATGGTAGAACTGCTGCCATCAAGCTAGACATTGTCTGCCTCGTTATTACAACTATTTATTGAAAGGAGCTACTGGGAGGGAGGGAGGGGGAGGGAGGGAGGGAGGGAAGGGGAGAAAGAGCGAGGGGGGGGAGAGAAGGATTGAGAGAGGGATGGAGGGATTGAGAACAGGAAGGATGGAGCCTGAGAGGGAAGGATTAAGTGTGGGAAAGATGCTAGAGAGGGAGAGAGAGAGAGAGACAGGGGGAGAGTGAGAGACAGAGAGACAGAGAGAGAGAGAGACAGGGGGAGAGTGAGAGAGAGAGAGACAGAGAGAGAGAGAGACAGGGGGAGAGTGAGAGAGAGAGAGACAGAGAGAGAGAGAGACAGGGGGAGAGAGAGAGAGAGAGAGAGAGAGAGAGAGTGTCAGGGGGAGTGAGAGAGAGAGAGACAGAGAGAGAGAGAGACAGGGGGAGAGTGAGAGAGAGAGAGACAGAGAGACAGGGGAGAGTGAGAGAGAGAGACAGAGAGAGAGAGAGACAGGGGGAGAGTGAGAGACAGAGAGACAGAGAGAGAGAGAGACAGGGGGAGAGAGAGAGAGACAGGGGGAGAGTGAGAGAGACAGGAGGGAGACCAAAGGAGGAGTTTTGGAGAAATTGCTGTGTGATGGGGCCGTTAGCAGAGTGTTATGAGTATGCAGGTGACGGTGAGAGGGAGGAGAGGGAGAGAGGGAGGAGAGGAAGTAGAGGGAGAAAGGGAGGACAGGGAGAGAGGGAGAGAGGGAGGACAGGGAGAGAGGGAGGAGAGGTAGAGAGAAAATAAGAGTACTGGTGATTACAAGAGAGGATGTAAGAGAGGTGCTATTGAGTACAAGTGAAAAAGAGAGAGGGAAGAGAGGGGAATAAGAGAGGTACTAACTAGTAAAAAGAGAGGGGAATAAGAGAGGTACTAGCTAGTAAAAAGAGAAGGGAATAAGAGAGGTACTACCTAGTAAAAAGAGAAGGGAATAAGAGAGGTACTAACTAGTAAAAAGAGAAGGGAATAAGAGAGGTACTAGCTAGTAAAAAGAGAAGGGAATAAGAGAGGTACTAACTAGTAAAAAGAGAGGGGAATAAGAGGTACTACCTAGTAAAAAGAGAAGGGAATAAGAGAGGTACTACCTAGTAAAAAGAGAAGGGAATAAGAGAGGTACTAACTAGTAAAAAGAGAAAGGAATAAGAGAGGTACTAGCTAGTAAAAAGAGAGGGGAATAAGAGAGGTACTAGCTAGTAAAAAGAGAGGGGAATAAGAGAGGTACTAGCTAGCAAAAAGAGAGGGGAATAAGAGAGGTACTAGCTAGTAAAAAGAGAGGGGAATAAGAGAGGTACTAGCTAGTAAAAAGGGAGGGGAATAAGAGAGGTACTAGCTAGTACTAGCTGAATAGGAGATGAGACGCTATTAGCCGTACTGAGACTACTCGCTCAGGCTGATTCTGTACTACTATACCCACTAATATGCCTTACCACTATTATGCACCACCACTATTGTGCACCACCACTATTATGCACCACCACTATTATGCACCACCACTATTATGCACAACCACTATTATGCACCACCACTATTATGCAACACCACTATTGTGCACCACCACTATTATGCACCACCACTATTATGCACCACTACTATTATGCACCACCACTACTATGCACCACCACTATTATACACCACCACTATTATGCACCACTATTATTATACACCACCACTATTATGCACCACCACTATTATGCACCACCACTATTATGCACCACCACTATTATACACCACCACTATTATGCACCACCACTATTATGCACCACCACTATTATGCACAACCACTATTATGCACCACCACTATTATGCACCACCACTATTATGCACCACCACTCTTATGCACCACCACTATTATACACCACCACTATTATGCACAACCACTATTATGCACCACCACTATTATGCACCA
>NW_027195499.1:85000-130000 GCF_038502225.1 Cherax quadricarinatus | reverse complement strand
TGTGTGTGTGAGATAGTGTCGAGTGTTGTGAGCTAGCTCTAACTCTCTCACTGTGTGTGTGAGATAGTGTCAGAGGTGTTGTGAGCAGCTCTAACTCTCTCACTGTGTGTGTGAGATAGTGTCAGTGTTGTGAGCTAGCTCTAACTCTCTCACTGTGTGTGTGAGATAGTGTCAGTGTTGTGAGCTAGCTCTCTCAACTCTCTCTACTGTGTGTGTGAGATAGTGTCCAGTGTTGTGAGCTAGCTCTAACTCTCACTGTGTGTGTGAGATAGTGTCAATGTTGTGAGCTAGCTCAACTCTCTCACTGTGTGTGAGATAGTGTCGAGTGTTGAGCTAAGCTCTAACTCTCACTGTGTGTGTGAGATAGTGTCGAGTGTTGTGAGCTAGCTCTACCTCTCTCACTGAGTGTGTGAGATAGTGCCAAGTGTGTGAGCTGTCACTTCTCACTGTGTGTGATATGTGTGAGTTGGAGCAGCTCAACCCTCTCACTGTGTGTGTGAGATAGTGTCGAGTGTTGAGCTGCTAACTCTCACTGTGTGTGAGATAGTGTCGAGTGCTGGAGCTAGCTACCTCTCACTCAGTGTTAGTGTGTGAGATAGTGTGAGCTGTTTGAGCTGAGCTCTAACTCTCTCACTGTGTGTGAGATAGTGCAAGTGTTGTGAGCTAGCTCAACTCCTCTCACTGTGTGTGTGAGATAGTGGTGATGTGAGCTAGGTTGGCTAGTTCACTGTGGTTCGTACTCTCACGTGAGATACAAGTGTTGGAGTCCTATCACTCTACTGTGTGAGATAGTGCCAAGTGTTGTGAGCTAGCTCTCACGTGTGAGGATAGTGTCGGTGTGAGCTAGCTCCTATCCTCTTCACTGTGTGTGTGAGATAGTGCAAGTGTTGATGCTCAACTCACTGTGTGGAGCAATGTTGTGAGCCAGCTCTAACCTCTCTCACTGTGTGAGATAGTGTCAATGTTGTGAGCCAGTCACCTCTCTCACTGTGTGTGATAGTGTCAAGTGTTGAGCTAGCTCACTCTCTCATGAGATAGTGTCATGTTGTGAGCTAGCCTAACTCTCTCACTGTGTGTAGTGAGATAGTGTCTAAGGTTGTGAGCTAGTTCTAACTCTCTCACTGTGTGTGTGAGATAGTGCCAAGTGTTGTGAGCTAGCTCTACCTCCTCTCTATGTGTGTGCGAGATAGTGCCAAGTGTTGTGAGCTAGCTCTACCTCTCTCACTGTGTGTGTGAGATAGTGTCAAGTGTTGTGAGCTAGCTCTACCTCTCTCACTGTGTGTGTGAGATAGTGTCAAGTGTTGTGAGCTAGCTCTAACTCTCTCACTGTGTGTGTGAGATAGTGTCAAGTGTTGTGAGCTAGCTCTAACTCTCTCACTGTGTGTGTGAGATAGTGTCAAGTGTTGTGAGCTAGCTCTAACTCTCTCACTGTGTGTGTGAGATAGTGTCAAGTGTTGTGAGCTAGCTCTACCTCTCTCACTGTGTGAGATAGTGTCAAGTGTTGTGAGCTAGCTCTACCTCTCTCACTGTGTGTGTGAGATAGTGTCAAGTGTTGTGAGCTAGCTCTAACTCTCTCACTGTGTGAGATAGTGTCAAGTGTTGTGAGCTAGCTCTAACTCTCTCACTGTGTGTGTGAGATAGTGTCAAGTGTTGTGAGCTAGCTCTACCTCTCTCACTGTGTGTGTGAGATAGTGCCAAGTGTTGTGAGCTAGCTCTACCTCTCTCACTGTGTGTGTGAGATAGTGTCAAGTGTTGTGAGCTAGCTCTACCTCTCTCACTGTGTGTGTGAGATAGTGTCAAGTGTTGAGAGCTAGCTCTACCTCTCTCACTGTGTGAGATAGTGTCAAGTGTTGTGAGCTAGCTCTACCTCTCTCACTGTGTGTGTGAGATAGTGTCAAGTGTTGTGAGCTAGCTCTAACTCTCTCACTGTGTGAGATAGTGTCAAGTGTTGTGAGCTAGCTCTACCTCTCTCACTGTGTGTGATAGTGCCAAGTGTTGAGAGCTAGCTCTACCTCTCTCACTGTGTGTGTGAGATAGTGTCAAGTGTTGAGAGCTAGCTCTACCTCTCTCACTGTGTGTGTGAGATAGTGTCAAGTGTTGTGAGCTAGCTCTACCTCTCTCACTGTGTGTGTGAGACAGTGTCAAGTGTTGAGAGCTAGCTCTACCTCTCTCACTGTGTGAGATAGTGTCAAGTGTTGTGAGCTAGCTCTACCTCTCTCACTGTGTGTGATAGTGCCAAGTGTTGAGAGCTAGCTCTACATCTCTCACTGTGTGTGTGAGATAGTGTCAAGTGTTGAGAGCTAGCTCTACCTCTCTCACTGTGTGTGTGAGATAGTGTCAAGTGTTGAGAGCTAGCTCTACCTCTCTCACTGTGTGTGTGAGATAGTGTCAAGTGTTGAGAGCTAGCTCTACCTCTCTCACTGTGTGTGTGAGATAGTGTCAAGTGTTGAGAGTTACCTCTCTCTGTGTGAGAGAGAGATAACGTCAAGTGTTGTGAGCTAGCTCTCTCTGTGTGAGAGAGAGATAACGTCAAGTGTTGTGAGCTAGCTCTCTCTCTCTCTCACAGATTATAACATTCTTAAAGTCATCAGAGAGTGAAAAGCAGTTCTCCCGCTCCACTCTGGCCAGCCGGTGCGACCCCCCCCGAACTTTACGAGGCAACGCACACACCATATTAACTCAGAATGAGAGAGAGAGAGAGAGAGAGAGAGAGAGAGAGAGAGAGAGAGAGAGAGAGAGAGAGAGAGAGAGAGAGAGAGAGAGAGAGAGAGAGAGAGAGAGAGAGAGAGAGCAGTTAAGATGTCAGGAGGTATTAGATCCTCTCTCTGCTGACACCACAAGAATTTAAGTATTTAAATCCCATTATTCTTCACAGATAAGAAGGATTTAGGCTCTATAGAGCATTGAGCTGACATGATGTAGAGCTCTCTCTCTCTCTCTCTCTCTCTCTCTCTCTTAGAGAGAGAGAGAGAGACAGTACGGTAGAGAATCACTGTAATAGAGACAGTGTTTGGCTCTGTCTGAAGACTCTCTGACACACTCTGACACTCTCTGACACACTCTGGCACTCTCTGACACACTCTGACACTCTCTGACACTCTCTGACACACTCTGACACTCTCTGACACACTCTGACACTCTCTGACACACTCTGACACTCTCTGACACACTCTGACACACTCTGACACTCTCTGACACACTCTGACACTCTCTGACACACTCTGACACTCCCTGACACACTCTGACACTCTCTGACACACTCTGACACACTCTGACACACTCTGACACTCTCTGACGCTCTCTGACACACTCTGACACACTCTGACACTCTCTGACACTCTCTGACACACTCTGACACTCTCTGACACACTCTGACACACTCTGTCACTCTCTGACACTCTCTGACACTCTCTGACACTCTATGACACTCCCTGACACTCTCTGACACTCTCTGACACACTCTGACACTCTCTGACACTCTCTGACACTCTCTGACACTCTCTGACACTCTCTGACACACTCTGACACTCTCTGACACTCTCTGACACTCTCTGACACACTCTGACACTCTCTGACACTCTCTGACACACTCTGACACTCCCTGACACTCTATGACACTCTCTGACACTCTCTGACACACTCTGACACTCTCTGACACTCTCTGACACTCTCTGACACTCTCTGACACACTCTGACACACTCTGACACTCTCTGACGCTCTCTGACACACTCTGACACACTCTGACACTCTCTGACACTCTCTGACACTCTCTGACACACTCTGACACTCTCTGACACACTCTGACACACTCTGACACTCTCTGACACTCTCTGACACTCTCTGACACTCTATGACACTCCCTGACACTCTCTGACACTCTCTGATACACTCTGACACTCTCTGACACTCTCTGACACTCTCTGACACTCTCTGACACACTCTGACACACTCTGACACTCTCTGACTCTGTCTGACACACTCTGACACTCTCTGACACTCTCTGACACTCTCTGACACACTCTGACACTCTCTGACACACTCTGACACACTCTGACACTCTCGGACACTCTCTGACACTCTATGACACTCTCTGACACTCTCTGACACTCTCTGACACACTCTGACACACTCTGACACTCTCTGACACTCTCTGACACACTCTGACACACTCTGACACTCTATGACACTCTCTGACACTCTCAGACACTCTCTGACACACTCTGACACTCTCTGACACTCTCTGACACACTCTGACACTCTCTGACACATTCTGACACTCTCTGACACTCTCTGACACTCTATGACACTCTCTGACACTCTCTGACACTCTCTGACACACTCTGACACTCTCTGACACTCTCTGACACACTCTGACACTCCTTGACACTCTCTGACACTCTCTGACACACTCTGACACACTCTGACACTCTCTGACGCTCTCTGACACACTCTGACACACTCTGACACTCTATGACACTCTCTGACACTCTCGGACACTCTCTGACACGCTTTGACACTCGCTGACACACTCTGACACTCTATGACACTCTCTGACACACTCTGACACACTCTGACACTCTCTGACACACTCTAACACTCTATGACACTCTCTGACACACTCTGACACACTCTGACACTCTCTGACACACTCTGACACTCTCTGACACACTCTGACACACTCTGACACACACTGACACTCTATGACACTCTCTGACACACTCTGACACACTCTGACACTCTCTGACACACTCTGACACTCTCTGACACACTCTGACACTCTATGACACTCTCTGACACACTCTGACACACTCTGACACTCTCTGACACAGTCTGACACTCTATGACACTCTCTGACACACTCTGACACACTCTGAAACTCTCTGACACACTCTGACACTCTATGACACTCTCTGACACACTCTGACACTCTCTGACACTCTCTGACACACTGTGACACACTGTGACACTCTCTGACACTCTCTGACACTGTGACACTCTCTGACACACTGTGACACTCTCTGACACACTCTGACACACTCTGACACACTCTAACACTCTCTGACACTCTCTGACACACTCTGACACACTCTGACACTCTCTGACACACTCTGACACTCTATGACACACTCTGACACTCTCTGAGAATCTTTGATACTCTGTGACACACCCTGACACACTCTGACACACTCCGACACTCTCTGACATACTCTGGCACTCTCTGACCCTCTCTGACACTCTCAGACACTCTCTGACACTCTCTGACACACTCTGACACACTCTGACACACTCTGACACACTCTCACACTCTCTGACGCACTCTGACACTCTCTGACACACCCTGACACTCTCTAACACACTGTGGCATTCTCTGACACTCTCTGACACACCCTGACACTCTCTGACACACTGTGACACACTGTGACACTCTCTGACACACTGTGACACACTGGGACACTCTCTGACACTCTCTGACACTCTATGACACTCTCTGACATTCTCTGACACAATGTGACACACTGTGACACACTCTGACACTCTCTGATACAATGTGACACACTGTGACACTCTGACACTCTCTGCCACTCTATGACACTATCTGACACACTGTGACACTCTCTGACACTCTCTGGCGCACTGTGACACTCTCTGACACACTGTGACACACTCTGTCACTCTCAGATACACTGTGATACTCTCTGACACACTGTGACACTCTCTGACACACTCTGACACACTCTGACACACTCTAACACTCTCTGACACTCTCTGACACATTCTGACACTCTCTGAGAACCTATGATACTCTGTGACACTCTCTGCCACTCTCTGACACACTCTGACACACACTGACACTATCTGACACACTGTGACACACTCTGACACTCTCAGACACACTGTGACACTCTCTGACACACTGTGACACTCTCTGACACACTCTGACACACTCTGACACACTCTGATACACTCTGACACACTCTGACACTCTCTGATACACTATGACACACTCTGACACTCTCTGAGAATCGTTGATACTCTGTGACACACTCTGACACTCTCCGACACTCTCTGACATACTCTGGCACTCTCTGACCCTCTCTGACACTCTCAGACACTCTCTGACACTCTCTAACATACTCTGACACTCTGTGACACACTCTGACACTCTTTGACACACTCTGACACTCTCTGACACCATCCGACACACTCTGACACTCTCTGACACACTCTTACACACTATGACACACTCTGACACACTCTCACACTCTCTGACGCACTCTCACACTCTCTGACGCACTCTGACACTCTCTGACACACTCTGACACTCTCTGACACACTCTGACACACTCTGACACTCTCGGACACTCTCTGACACTCTATGACACTCTCTGACACTCTCTGACACTCTCTGACACACTCTGACACACTCTGACACTCTCTGACACTCTCTGACACTCTATGACACTCTCTGACACTCTCACACACGCTCTCACACACACTCTGACACTCTCACACACACTCTGACACTCTCACACACACTCTGACACTCTCACACACACTCTGACACTCTCACACACACTCTGACACTCTCACACACACTCTGACACTCTATGACACTCTCTGACACTCTCTGACACTCTCTGACACACTCTGACACACTCTGACACTCTCTGACACACTCTGACACTCCCTGACACTCTCTGACACTCTCTGACACACTCTGACACACTCTGACACTCTCTGACGCTCTCTGACACACTCTGACACACTCTGACACTCTATGACACTCTCTGACACTCTCGGACACTCTCTGACACACTTTGACACTCTCTGACACTCTCAGACACTCTCTGACACACTCTGACACTCTCAGACACTCTCTGACACACTCTGACACTCTCTGACACTCTCTGACACACTCTGACACTCTCTGACACACTCTGACACTCTCTGACACTCTCTGACACTCTATGACACTCTCTGACACTCTCTGACACTCTCTGACACACTCTGACACACTCTGACACTCTCTGACACACTCTGACACTCCCTGACACTCTCTGACACTCTCTGACACACTCTGACACACTCTGACACTCTCTGACGCTCTCTGACACACTCTGACACACTCTGACACTCTATGACACTCTCTGACACTCTCGGACACTCTCTGACACACTTTGACACTCGCTGACACACTCTGACACTCTATGACACTCTCTGACACACTCTGACACACTCTGACACTCTCTGACACACTCTAACACTCTATGACACTCTCTGACACACTCTGACACACTCTGACACTCTCTGACACACTCTGACACTCTCTGACACACTCTGACACACTCTGACACACACTGACACTCTATGACACTCTCTGACACACTCTGACACACTCTGACACTCTCTGACACACTCTGACACTCTCTGACACACTCTGACACTCTATGACACTCTCTGACACACTCTGACACACTCTGACACTCTCTGACACAGTCTGACACTCTATGACACTCTCTGACACACTCTGACACTCTCTGACACTCTCTGACACACTCTGACACTCTCTGACACACTCTGACACTCTCTGACACTCTCTGACACTCTATGACACTCTCTGACACTCTCTGACACTCTCTGACACACTCTGACACACTCTGACACTCTCTGACACACTCTGACACTCCCTGACACTCTCTGACACTCTCTGACACACTCTGACACACTCTGACACTCTCTGACGCTCTCTGACACACTCTGACACACTCTGACACTCTGTGACACTCTCTGACACTCTCGGACACTCTCTGACACACTTTGACACTCGCTGACACACTCTGACACTCTATGACACTCTCTGACACACTCTGACACACTCTGACACTCTCTGACACACTCTAACACTCTATGACACTCTCTGACACACTCTGACACACTCTGACACTCTCTGACACACTCTGACACTCTCTGACACACTCTGACACACTCTGACACACACTGACACTCTATGACACTCTCTGACACACTCTGACACACTCTGACACTCTCTGACACACTCTGACACTCTCTGACACACTCTGACACTCTATGACACTCTCTGACACACTCTGACACACTCTGACACTCTCTGACACAGTCTGACACTCTATGACACTCTCTGACACACTCTGACACACTCTGAAACTCTCTGACACACTCTGACACTCTATGACACTCTCTGACACACTCTGACACTCTCTGACACTCTCTGACACACTGTGACACACTGTGACACTCTCTGACACTCTCTGACACTGTGACACTCTCTGACACACTGTGACACTCTCTGACACACTCTGACACACTCTGACACACTCTAACACTCTCTGACACTCTCTGACACACTCTGACACACTCTAACACTCTCTGACACACTCTGACACTCTATGACACACTCTGACACTCTCTGAGAATCTTTGATACTCTGTGACACACCCTGACACACTTCGACACTCTCTGACATACTCTGGCACTCTCTGACCCTCTCTGACACTCTCTGACACTCTCTGACACTCTCTGACACTCTCTGACATTCTCTGACACAATGTGACACACTGTGACACACTCTGACACTCTCTGATACAATGTGACACACTGTGACACTCTGACACTCTCTGCCACTCTATGACACTATCTGACACACTGTGACACTCTCTGACACTCTCTGGCGCACTGTGACACTCTCTGACACACTGTGACACACTCTGTCACTCTCAGATACACTGTGATACTCTCTGACACACTGTGACACTCTCTGACACACTCTGACACACTCTGACACACTCTAACACTCTCTGACACTCTCTGACACATTCTGACACTCTCTGAGAACCTATGATACTCTGTGACACTCTCTGCCACTCTCTGACACACTCTGACACACACTGACACTATCTGACACACTGTGACACACTCTGACACTCTCAGACACACTGTGACACTCTCTGACACACTGTGACACTCTCTGACACACTCTGACACACTCTGACACACTCTGATACACTCTGACACACTCTGACACTCTCTGATACACTATGACACACTCTGACACTCTGAGAATCGTTGATACTCTGTGACACACTCTGACACTCTCCGACACTCTCTGACATACTCTGGCACTCTCTGACCCTCTCTGACACTCTCAGACACTCTCTGACACTCTCTAACATACTCTGACACTCTGTGACACACTCTGACACTCTTTGACACACTCTGACACTCTCTGACACCATCCGACACACTCTGACACTCTCTGACACACTCTTACACACTCTGACACACTCTGACACACTCTCACACTCTCTGACGCACTCTGACACTCTCTGACACACTCTGACATTCTCTGACACACTCTGACACACTCTGACACACTCTGACACACTGACACTCTCCGACACTCTCTGACACACTCTGACACACTCTGACACTCTCTGACACCATCCGACACACTCTGACACTCTCTGACACACTCTGACACACTCTGACACACTCTGACACACTCTCACACTCTCTGACGCACTCTGACGCTCTCTGACACACTCTGACACTCTCTGACACACCCTGACACTCTCTGACACACTCTGACACTATATGACACTTTCTGACACACTGTGACTCTCTCTGACAGACTCTGACACACTGTGACAGTCTCTGACACTCTCTGACACCATCCGACACACTCTGACACTCTCTGACACACTCTGACACACTCTCACACACTCTGACACACTCTCACACTCTCTGACGCACTCTGACACTCTCTGACACACTCTGACATTCTCTGACACACTCTGACACTCTCTGACACACTCTGACACTCTCCGACACTCTCTGAGACACTGTAACACTCTCTGACATACTCTTCTGACACACTGTGACACTCTCTTACACTCTCTGGCACACTCTGACACTCTCTGACACACCCTTACACTCTCTGACACACTGTGGCATTCTCTGACACTGTCTGACACACCCTGACACTCTCTGACACACTCTGACACTGTATGACACTCTCTGACACACTGTGACACTCTCTGACACACTTTGACACACTCTGACACTCTCTGACACTCTCTGACACACTCTGACACTCTCTGACACTCTCTGACACACTGTGACACACTGCTACACACTCTGAAACTCTCTGCCACTCTTTGACACATTCTGACACACTCTGACACTATCTGACACACTGTCACACTCTCTGACACTCTCTGGCACATTGTGACACACTGTCATACTCTGACGCTCTCAGACACACTGTGACACTCTCTGACACACTGTGACACTCTCTGACACACTCTGACACACTCTGACACTCTCTGACACTCTCTGACACCCTTTGACACTGTCACACTCTGACACTCTCTGACGCACTCTGACTCTCTCTGACACACTATGATACTTTTTGACACTCTCTGACACTCTGTGACACGCTCTGACACACTCTGACACACTCTGACACTCTCTAACACTCTCTGACACACTCTGACACACTCTGACGATCTGTGACACTCTCTGGCACTCTCTGGCACACTGTGACACACTCTGACACACTCTGACACTCTCAGACACACTGTAACACTCTCTGCCACACTCTGACACTCTCTGACACACTCTGACACACTCTGACTCACTCTGACACTCTCTGACACTCTCTGACACCCTCTGACACACTCTGTCACACTCTTACACTCTCTAACACTCTCTGACACAATGTGACACACTCTGACACTCTTTGACACTCTCTGACACACTCTGACACACTCTGACACTCTCAGACACTCTCACAAACTCTCACACACTCCCACACACTCTCACACAGTGTCACTCACTCTCACACACTCTCACACACTCTCAGACAGTGTCACACACTCTCACACACTCTCACATACTCTCACACACTCTCACACACTCTCACACACTCTCATACACTCTCACACAGTGTCACTCTCACACACTCTCAGACAGTGTCACACACTCTCACACACTCTCACACACTCTCACATACTCTCACATACTCTCACACACTCTCACACACTCTCACACACTCTCATACACTCTCATACACTCTCACACAGTGTCACTCACTTTCACACACTCTTAAACAGTGTCACACACTCTCACACACTTTCACACACTCTCACACACCCTCACACACTCTCGCACACTCTCACACACCCTCACTCACTCTCACACACTCTCACACATCCTCACACACTCTCACACACTCTCACACACAGTCACACACTCTCAGACAGTGTCACACAGTCTCACACACTCTCACACTCTCACACACCCTCACACACTGTCACACACTGTCACACACTCTCAGACAGTGTCACACACTCTCACAAACTCTCACACACCCTCACACACTCTCAGACAGTGTCACTCACTCTCACACACTCTCACACACTGTCACACACTGTCACACACTCTCAGACAGTGTCACACACTCTCACACACCCTCACACACTCTCACACACTCTCACACACTCTCACACACTCTCACACACTCTGACACACTCTGACACACTCTCACACTCTCTGACGCACTCTGACACTCTCTGACACACTCTGACATTCTCTGACACACTCTGACACACTCTGACACACTCTGACACACTGACACTCTCCGACACTCTCTGACACACTCTGACACACTCTGACACTCTCTGACACCATCCGACACACTCTGACACTCTCTGACACACTCTGACACACTCTGACACACTCTGACACACTCTCACACTCTCTGACGCACTCTGACGCTCTCTGACACACTCTGACACTCTCTGACACACCCTGACACTCTCTGACACACTCTGACACTATATGACACTTTCTGACACACTGTGACTCTCTCTGACAGACTCTGACACACTGTGACAGTCTCTGACACTCTCTGACACCATCCGACACACTCTGACACTCTCTGACACACTCTGACACACTCTCACACACTCTGACACACTCTCACACTCTCTGACGCACTCTGACACTCTCTGACACACTCTGACATTCTCTGACACACTCTGACACTCTCTGACACACTCTGACACTCTCCGACACTCTCTGAGACACTGTAACACTCTCTGACATACTCTTCTGACACACTGTGACACTCTCTTACACTCTCTGGCACACTCTGACACTCTCTGACACACCCTTACACTCTCTGACACACTGTGGCATTCTCTGACACTGTCTGACACACCCTGACACTCTCTGACACACTCTGACACTGTATGACACTCTCTGACACACTGTGACACTCTCTGACACACTTTGACACACTCTGACACTCTCTGACACTCTCTGACACACTCTGACACTCTCTGACACTCTCTGACACACTGTGACACACTGCTACACACTCTGAAACTCTCTGCCACTCTTTGACACATTCTGACACACTCTGACACTATCTGACACACTGTCACACTCTCTGACACTCTCTGGCACATTGTGACACACTGTCATACTCTGACGCTCTCAGACACACTGTGACACTCTCTGACACACTGTGACACTCTCTGACACACTCTGACACACTCTGACACTCTCTGACACTCTCTGACACCCTTTGACACTGTCACACTCTGACACTCTCTGACGCACTCTGACTCTCTCTGACACACTATGATACTTTTTGACACTCTCTGACACTCTGTGACACGCTCTGACACACTCTGACACACTCTGACACTCTCTAACACTCTCTGACACACTCTGACACACTCTGACGATCTGTGACACTCTCTGGCACTCTCTGGCACACTGTGACACACTCTGACACACTCTGACACTCTCAGACACACTGTAACACTCTCTGCCACACTCTGACACTCTCTGACACACTCTGACACACTCTGACTCACTCTGACACTCTCTGACACTCTCTGACACCCTCTGACACACTCTGTCACACTCTTACACTCTCTAACACTCTCTGACACAATGTGACACACTCTGACACTCTTTGACACTCTCTGACACACTCTGACACACTCTGACACTCTCAGACACTCTCACAAACTCTCACACACTCCCACACACTCTCACACAGTGTCACTCACTCTCACACACTCTCACACACTCTCAGACAGTGTCACACACTCTCACACACTCTCACATACTCTCACACACTCTCACACACTCTCACACACTCTCATACACTCTCACACAGTGTCACTCTCACACACTCTCAGACAGTGTCACACACTCTCACACACTCTCACACACTCTCACATACTCTCACATACTCTCACACACTCTCACACACTCTCACACACTCTCATACACTCTCATACACTCTCACACAGTGTCACTCACTTTCACACACTCTTAAACAGTGTCACACACTCTCACACACTTTCACACACTCTCACACACCCTCACACACTCTCGCACACTCTCACACACCCTCACTCACTCTCACACACTCTCACACATCCTCACACACTCTCACACACTCTCACACACAGTCACACACTCTCAGACAGTGTCACACAGTCTCACACACTCTCACACTCTCACACACCCTCACACACTGTCACACACTGTCACACACTCTCAGACAGTGTCACACACTCTCACAAACTCTCACACACCCTCACACACTCTCAGACAGTGTCACTCACTCTCACACACTCTCACACACTGTCACACACTGTCACACACTCTCAGACAGTGTCACACACTCTCACACACCCTCACACACTCTCACACACTCTCACACACTCTCACACACTCTCACACACTCTCACACACTCTCACACACTCTCACACACCCTCACACACTCTCACACACTCTCACACACTCTCAAAACAGTAAAAAACTCCCCGTCTATAACCAGCATCGTAAATCTGGGTCGCCGAAGCAGCGCCCAGAGCAATGCTCAGAATTATTCTTTCAAGATCCCCCTTAGGGTCTTGAAGACCCCCATGGGGTGTTGAAGACCCCACCCCAGGCACCATGGGGTCTTGAAACCCCTACCCCAGGTACAAAGAGGGTCTTGAAGACCTAACCCCAGTTACCAGGGGGTCTTGAAGACCCTACCCCAGGTACCAAGGGGTCTTGAAGGCCCTACCCTAGTTACAAGGAGGGTCTTGAAGACCATACCCCAGGTAGCAGAGGGGTCTTGAAGATCCTACCCCAGGTACCAGAAGGGTCATGAAGACCCTGCCCCAGGTAACAGGGGGGTCTTGAAAACCCTACACCAGGTAAAAGGGAGTCTTGAAGACCCTTCCCCAGTCAAAAGGGTCCCTTCAAAACCCTACCCCAGGCACCAGGGAGTCTTGAAGACCCACCCCAGGCACCAGAGAGTCTTGGAGAACCCAACGCAGGCACCAGGAAACCTTGAAGACCCACCCCAGGCACCAGGGAGTCTTGAAGACCCACCCCAGGCACCAGGGAGTCTTGAAGACCCACCCCAGGCACCAGGGAGTCTTGAAGACATAACCCAGGCACCAGGGAGTCTTGAAGACATACCCCTGGCACCAAGGACCCATGAAGACCGACCCCAGGCCACAGGGAGTCTTGAAGACCCACCCCAGGCATCAGGGAGTCTTGAAAACCCATCCAAGGTACCAGGGAGTCTTGAAGATATACCCAAGGCACCAGGGAGCCTTCAACACCCACCCCAGGCACTAGGGGGTCTTGAAGACCCACCCCAGGCACAAGGGAGTCTTGAAGACCCACCCCAGGCACAAGGGAGCCTTGAAGAACGTACCCAAGGCATCACGGAGTCTGGAAGACATACCCCAGGCACCAGGGAGTTTTGAAGACATAACCCAGGCACCAGGGAGTCTTGAAGACATACCCCAGGCACCAGGGAGTCTTGAAGACCCACCCCAGGCACAAGGGAGTCTTGAAGACCCACCCCAGGCACCAGGGAGTCTTGACGAACCCACCTCAGGCACTAAGGAGTCTTGAAGAACCCACCCCAGGCACCAGGGAGCCTTGAAGAACCCACCCCAGGCACCAGGGAGTCTTGAAGACCCACCCCAGGCACTAGGGAGTCTTGAAGACCCACCCCAGGCACAAGGGAGCCTTGAAGAACGTACCCAAGGCAACACGGAGTCTGAAAGACATACCCCAGGCACAAGGGAGTCTTGAAGACATACCCCAGGCACCAGGGAGTCTTGAAGACGTACCCCAGGCACAAGGGAGTCTTGAAGACATACCCCAGGCAGCAGGGAGTCTTGAAGACCCACCCCAGGCACAAGGGAGTCTTGAAGACCCACCCCAGGCACCAGGGAGTCTTGACGAACCCACCTCAGGCACTAAGGAGTCTTGAAGAACCCACCCCTGGCACCAGGGAGTCTTGAAGAACCCATCCCAGGCACCAAGGAGTCTTGAAGACCCACCCCAGGCACCAGGGAGTCTTGAAGAACGTACCCCAGGCACCAGGGTGTCTAGAAGAGACACCCGAGGCACCAGGGAGTCTTGAAGACATACCACAGGCACCAGGGAGTCTTGAAGACATATCCCATGCACCAGGGAGTCTTGAAGACATACCCGAGGAACAAGGGAGTCTTGAAGACATACCCCAGGCACCAGGGAGTCTTGGAGAACCCAGCCCAGGCACCAGGGAGTCTTGAAGAACCCACTCCATGCACCAGGGAGCCTTGAAGAACCCACCCCAGGCACCAGGGAGTCTTGAAGACCCACTTCAGGCACCAGGGAGTCTTGGAGAACCCAGCCCAGGCACCAGGGAGACTTGAAGACCCACCTCAGGCACCAGGGTGTCTTGAAGAACGTACCCCAGGCACCAGAGAGTCTTGAAGGCATACCACAGGCACCAGGGAGTCTTGAAGACATACCACAGGCACCAGGGAGTCTTGAAGACCCACCCCAGGCACCAGGGTGTCTTGAAGAACGTACCCCAGGCACCAGGGAGTCTTGAAGGCATACCACAGGCACCAGGGAGTCTTGAAGACCCACCCCAGGCACCAGGGAGTCTTGAATACCCACCCCAGGCTCCAGGGAGTCTTGAAGAACCCACTCCAGGCACCAAGGAGTCTTGAAAACCCACCCCAGGCACCAGGGAGTCTTAAAGAACCCACCACAGGCACCAGGGATTCTTGAAGACCCACCCCAGGCACCAGGGAGTCTTGAAGAACCCACCCCAGGCATCAGGGAGTCTTGAAGAACGTACCCCAGGCACCAGGGTGTCTAGAAGAGACACCCCAGGCAACAGGGAGTCTTGAAGACATACCACAGGCACCAGGGAGTCTTGAAGACATATCCCATGCACCAGGGAGTCTTGAAGACACCTCAGGAACAAGGGAGTCTTGGAGAACCCACCCCAGGTACCAGGGAGTCTTGAAGAACCCACTCCATGCACCAGGGAGCCTTGAAGAACCAACCCCAGGCACCAGGGAGTCTTGAAGACCCACCCCAGGCACCAGGGTGTCTTGAAGAACCAACCAGAGGCACCAGGGAGTCTTGAAGACCCACCCCAGGCTCCAGGGAGTCTTGAAGACCCACCCCAGGCACCAGGGTGTCTTGAAGAACGTACCCCAGGCACAAGGGAGTCTTGAAGGCATACCACAGGCACCAGGGAGTCTTGAAGACCCACCCCAGGCTCCAGGGAGTTTTGAAGACCCACCCCAGGCACCAGGGTGTCTTGAAGAACGTACCCCAGGCACAAGGGAGTCTTGAAGGCATACCACAGGCACCAGGGAGTCTTGAAGACCCACCCCAGGCACCAGCGAGTCTTGAATACCCACCCCAGGCACCAGGGAGTCTTGAAGAACCCACCCCAGGCACCAGGGAGTCTTGAAGACCCACCCCAGGCACCAGGGAGTCTTGAGGACATACCCCAGGCACCAGGCGTCCTGAAGACCCACCCCAGGCACCAGGGGTCCTGGAGACCCACCCCAGGCACCAGGGGTCCTGGAGACCCACCCCAGGCACCAGGCGTCCTGAAGACCCACCCCAGGCACCAGGGGTCCTGGAGACCCACCCCAGGCACCAGGGGTCCTGGAGACCCACCCCAGGCACCAGGGGTCCTGGAGACCCACCCCAGGCACCAGGGGTCCTGGAGACCCACCCCAGGCACCAGGCGTCCTGAGGACCCACCCCAGGCACCAGGGGTCCTGGAGACCCACCCCAGGCACTAGGGGTCCTGGAGACCCACCCCAGGCACCAGAGGTCCTGGAGACCAACCCCAGGCACCAGGGGTCCTGGAGACCCACCCCAGGCACCAGGGGTCCTGGAGACCCACCCCAGGCACCAGGGGTCCTGGAGACCCACCCCAGGCACCAGGGGTCCTGGAGACCCACCCCAGGCACCAGGGGTCCTGGAGACCCACCCCATGCACCAGGGGTCCTGGAGACCCACCCCAGGCACCAGGGCTTCTGGAGACTGACCCCAGGCACCAGGGGTCTTGGAGACCCACCCCAGGCACAATGGGTCCTGGAGACCCACCCCAGGCACCAGGCGTCCTGAAGACCCACCCCAGGCACCAGGGGTCCTGGAGACCCACCCCAGGCACCAGGGGTCCTGGAGACCCACCCCAGGCACCAGGGGTCCTGGAGACCAACCCCAGGAACCAGGGGTCCTGGAGACCCACCCCAGGCACCAGGGGTCCTGGAGACCCACCCCAGGCACCAGGGGTCCTGGAGACCCACCCCAGGCACCAGGGGTCCTGGAGACCCACCCCAGGCACCAGGGGTCCTGGAGACCCACCCCAGGCACCAGGCGTCCTGAAGACCCACCCCAGGCATCAGGGGTCCTGGAGACCCACCCCAGGCACCAGGGGTCCTGGAGACCCACCCCAGGCACCAGGGGTCCTGGAGACCCACCCCAGGCACCAGGCGTCCTGAAGACCCACCCCAGGCACCAGGGGTCCTGGAGACCCACCCCAGGCACCAGGGGTCCTGGAGACCCACCCCAGGCACCAGGGGTCCTGGAGACCCACCCCAGGCACCAGGGGTCCTGGAGACCCACCCCAGGCACCAGGGGTCCTGGAGACCCACCCCAGGCACCAGGGGTCCTGGAGACCCACTCCAGGCACCAGGGCTTCTGGAGACTGACCCCAGGCACCAGGGGTCTTGGAGACCCACCCCAGGCACAATGGGTCCTGGAGATCCACCCCAGGCACCAGGGGTCCTGGAGACCCACCCCAGGCACCAGGGGTCCTGGAGACCCACCCCAGGCACCAGGGGTCCTGGAGAACCGTCCCAGACGCCAGGGGTCCTGGAAACCCACTCCAGGCACCAGGGGGTCCTGGAGACCCACCTTGGGTACCAGGGGTCCTGGAGACCCACCCCAGGCACCAGTGGTCCTGGAGATCCCACCCCTGGCACCAGGGGTCCTGGAGACCCACCCTAAGCACCAGGGTTCCTGGAGACCCACCCCAGTCACCAGGGGTCCTGGAGACCCACCCCAGGCACCAGGGGGTCCTGGAGACCCACCACAGGCACCAGGGGGTCCTGGAGACACTCCCCAGGCACCAGGGGTCCTGGAGACCCACTCCAGGCACCAGGGATCCTGGAGACCCACCCTAGGCACCAGGGGTCCTGGAGACCCACCCCAGGCACCAGGGGTCCTGGAGATCCACCCCAGGCACCCGGGGGTTCTGGAGGCCCACCCCAGGCACCAGGTGGTCCTGGAGACCCACCCCAGGCACCAGGGGTCCTAGCGACCCACCCCAGGCACCAGGGGTCCTGGAGACCCACCCCAGGCACCAGGGGTCCTGGAGACCCACCCCAGGCACCAGGGGTCCTGGAGACCCACCCCAGGCACCAGGAGTCCTGGAGACCCACTCCAGGCACCAGGGGTCCTGGAGACCCACCCCAGGCACCAGGGATTCTTGAAAAACCCACCCCAGACACCAGGCGTCCTGGAGACCCACCCCAGGCACCAGGGGTCCTGGAGACCCACCCCAGGCACCAGGGGTCCTGGAGACCCACCCCAGGCACCAGGGCTTCTGGAGACTGACCCCAGGCACCAGGGGTCCTGGAGACACACCCCACGCACAATGGGTCCTGGAGACCCACCCCAGGCACCAGGGGTCCTGGAGACCCACCCCAGGCACCAGGGGTCCTGGAGACCCACCCCAGGCACCAGGGGTCCTGGAGACCCACCTGAGGCACCAGGGGTCCTGGAGAGCCACCCCAGGCACCAGGGGTCCTGGAGAACCGTCCCAGACGCCAGGGGTCCTGGAGACCAACTCCAGGCACCAGGGGGTCCTGGAGACCCACCTCGGGCACCAGTGGTCCTGGAGACCCACCCCTGGCACCAGGGGTCCTGGAGACCCACCCTAAGCACCAGGGTTCCTGGAGACCCACCCCAGACACCAGGGGTCCTCTAGAACCACCCCAGGCACCAGGGGTCCTGGAGAACCACCCCAGGCACCAGGGGTCCCGGAGAACCACCCCGGGCACCAGGGGTCCTGGAGACCCACCCCAGACACCAGGGGTCCTGGAGACCCACCCCAGGCACCAGGGGTCCTGGAGACTCACCCTGGGCACCAGAGGTCCTGGAGACCCACCCTGGGCACCAGGGGTCCTGGAGACCCACCTCGGGTACCAGGGGTCCTGGAGACCCACCCCAGGCACCAGTGGTCCTGGAGACCCACCCCTGGCACCAGGGGTCCTGGAGACCCACCCTAAGCACCAGGGTTCCTGGAGACCCACCCCAGACACCAGGGGTCCTCTAGAACCACCCCAGGCACCAGGGGTCCTGGAGAACCACCCCAGGCACCAGGGGTCCTGGAGAACCACTCCGGGCACCAGGGGTCCTGGAGACCCACCCCAGACACCAGGGGTCCTGGAGACCCACCCCAGGCACCAGGGGTCCTGGAGACTCACCCTGGGCACCAGAGGTCCTGGAGACCCACCCTGGGCACCAGGGGTCCTGGAAACCCACCCCAGGCACCAAGGGTCCTGGAGAACCAATCCAGGCACCAGGGGTCCTGGACACCCACCCCAGGCACCAGGGGTCCTGGAGACCCACCTTAGGCACCAGGGATCCTGGAGACCCACCCCAGGCACCAGGGGTCCTGGAGACCCACCCCAGGCACCAGGGGTCCTGGAGACCCACCCCAGGCACCAGGGGTCCTGGAGACCCAA
Organism: Cherax quadricarinatus; assembly: GCF_038502225.1. NCBI lineage: Eukaryota > Metazoa > Arthropoda > Malacostraca > Decapoda > Parastacidae > Cherax > Cherax quadricarinatus. The sequence continues at coordinate 109,872 of NW_027195499.1, read as the reverse complement.
GAGTCATAACAATAACATCTGAACTTTATAGATCAGAGTCTAACAGCCAGTTTATTAAGTCTGCTGATGATATATAAATGAAGCCGTTAAACCTGTCAACTGTCTATCTATCTTGAAATATTATTGAGGACGAGAACGAGGACGAGGACGAGGACGAGGACTTGGACGAGGACTTGGACGAGGACTTGGACGAGGACTTGGACGAGGACTTGGACGAGGACGAAGACGAAGACGAAGACGAAGACGAAGACGAGGACGAGGACGAGGACTTGGACGAGGACTTGGACGAGGACGAAGACGAAGACGAAGACGAGGACGAGGAAGAGGATAAATAAAAATGACAGGAAGAAAATGACTGTGAATCTGACAGGTAATTATGAGATCACTGGCAGAGCTGAACCCTCCTGAGTCTGAGCTCACTGTCTGAGCTCACTTTCTGAGCTTACTCTCTGAGCTATCTCTCTGAGCTCACTGTCTGAGCTCACTTTCTGAGCTTACTCTCTGAGCTATCTCTCTGAGCTCACTCTCTGAGCTCACTCTCTGAGCTCACTCTCTGAGCTATCTCTCTGAGCTCACTCTCTGAGCTCACTCTCTGAGCTCACTGTCTGAGCTCACTCTCTGAGCTAACTCTCTGAGCTATCTCTCTAAGCTCATTCTCTGAGCTCACTCACTGAGCTCACTCTCTGAGCTCACTCTCTGAGCTATCTCTCTGAGCTCACTCTCTGAGCTCACTCTCTAAGCTCACTGTCTGAGCTCACTGTCTGAGCTCACTGTCTGAGCTCACTGTCTGAGCTCACTGTCTGAGCTCACTGTCTGAGCTTACTCTCTGAGCTCACTCTCTGAGCTCACTCTCTGAGCTCAATGTCTGAGCTCACTGTCTGAGCTCACTGTCTGAGCTCTCTCTCTCTGAGCTCACTCTCTGAGCTCACTCTCTGAGCTCACTCTCTGAGCTTCACTACCACCAACAATAAACCACCACTACCACCAACAATCAACCAGCACTACCACCAACAATCAATCACCACTACCACCAACAATCAACCACCACTACCACCAACAATCAACCACCACTACTACCAACAATCAATCACCACTACCACCAACAATCAATCACCACTACCACCAACAATCAACCACCACTACTACCAACAATCAACCACCACTACCACCAACAATCAATCACCACTACCACCAACAATCAACCACCACTACCACCAACAATCAACCACCACTACTACCAACAATCAACCACCACTACCACCAACAATCAACCACCACTACTACCAACAATCAACCACCACTACTACCAAAAATCAATCACCACTACCACCAACAATCAATCACCACTACCACCAACAATCAACCACCACTACCACCAACAATCAATCACCACTACCACCAACAATCAACCACCACTACTACCAACAATCAACCACCACTACCACCAACAATCAACCACCACTACCACCAACAATCAATCACCACTACCACCAACAATCAACCACCACTACTACCAACAATCAACCACCACTACTACCAACAATCAACCATCACTACCACCAACAATCAACCACCACTACCACCAACAATCAACCACCACTACTACCAACAATCAACCACCACTACCACCAACAATCAATCACCACTACCACCAACAATCAACCACCACTACCACCAACAATCAACCACCACTACTACCAACAATCAACCACCACTACCACCAACAATCAATCACCACTACCACCAACAATCAACCACCACTACTACCAACAATCAATCACCACTACCACCAACAATCAACCACCACTACTACCAACAATCAACCACCACTACTACCAACAATCAACCACCACTACTACCAACAATCAACCACCACTACTACCAACAATCAACCACCACTACTACCAACAATCAACCACCACTACTACCAACAATCAACCACCACTACTACCAACAATCAACCACCACTACTACCAACAATCAACCACCACTACTACCAACAATCAACCACCACTACTACCAACAATCAACCACCACTACTACCAACAATCAACCACCACTACTACCAACAATCAACCACCACTACTACCAACAATCAACCACCACTACTACCAACAATCAACCACCACTACTACCAACAATCAACCACCACTACTACCAACAATCAACCACCACTACTACCAACAATCAACCACCACTACTACCAACAATCAACCACCACTACTACCAACAATCAACCACCACTACTACCAACAATCAACCACCACTACTACCAACAATCAACCACCACTACTACCAACAATCAACCACCACTACTACCAACAATCAACCACCACTACTACCAACAATCAACCACCACTACTACCAACAATCAACCACCACTACTACCAACAATCAACCACCACTACTACCAACAATCAACCACCACTACTACCAACAATCAATCACCACTACCACCAACAATCAACCACCACTACTACCAACAATCAACCACCACTACTACCAACAATCAACCACCACTACTACCAACAATCAACCACCACTACCACCAACAATCAACCACCACTACTACCAACAATCAACCACCACCAACAATCACCACCACCAACAATCAACCACCACTACTACCAACAATCAACCACCACTACTACCAACAATCAACCACCACTACTACCAACAATCAACCACCACTACCACCAACAATCAACCACCACTACTACCAACAATCAACCACCACTACCACCAACAATCAACCACCACTACTACCAACAATCAACCACCACTACTACCAACAATCAACCACCACTACTACCAACAATCAACCACCACTACCACAAACAATCAACCACCACTACTACCAACAATCAACCACCACTACTACCAACAATCAACCACCACTACTACCAACAATCAACCACCACTACTACCAACAATCAACCACCACTACTACCAACAATCAACCACCACTACAATCAACTACTACCAACAATCACCCACCACTACTACCAACAATCAACCACCACTACTACCAACAATCAACCACCACTACTACCAACAATCAACCACCACTACTACCAACAATCAACCACCACTACTACCAACAATCAACCACCACTACTACCAACAATCAACCACCACTACTACCAACAATCAACCACCACTACTACCAACAATCAACCACCACTACTACCAACAATCAACCACCACTACTACCAACAATCAACCACCACTACTACCAACAATCAACCACCACTACTACCAACAATCAACCACCACTACTACCAACAATCAACCACCACTACTACCAACAATCAACCACCACTACTACCAACAATCAACCACCACTACTACCAACAATCAACCACCACTACTACCAACAATCAACCACCACTACTACCAACAATCAACCACCACTACTACCAACAATCAACCACCACTACTACCAACAATCAACCACCACTACTACCAACAATCAACCACCACTACTACCAACAATCAACCACCACTACTACCAACAATCAACCACCACTACTACCAACAATCAACCACCACTACTACCAACAATCAACCACCACTACTACCAACAATCAACCACCACTACTACCAACAATCAACCACCACTACTACCAACAATCAACCACCACTACTACCAACAATCAACCACCACTACTACCAACAATCAACCACCACTACTACCAACAATCAACCACCACTACTACCAACAATCAACCACCATTACTACCAACAATCAACCACAACTACCACCAACAATCAACCACCACTACTACCAACAATCAACCACCACTACTACCAACAATCAACCACCACTACTACCAACAATCAACCACCACTACTACCAACAATCAACCACCACTACTACCAACAATCAACCACCACTACTTCCAACAATCAACCACCACTACCACCAACAATCAACCACCACTACTACCAACAATCAACCACCACTACTACCAACAATCAACCACCACTACTACCAACAATCAACCACCACTACTACCAACAATCAACCACCACTACTACCAACAATCAACCACCACTACTACCAACAATCAACCACCACTACTACCAACAATCAACCACCACTACTACCAACAATCAACCACCACTACTACCAACAATCAACCACCACTACTACCAATAATCAACCACCACTACTACCAACAATCAACCACCACTACTACCAACAATCAACCACCACTACCACCAACAATCAGCCACCACTACTACCAACAATCAACCACCACTACTACCAACAATCAACCACCACTACTACCAACAATCAACCACCACTACTACCAACAATCAACCACCACTACTACCAACAATCAATCACCACTACTACCAACAATCAACCACCACTACTACCAACAATCAACCACCACTACTACCAACAATCAACCACCACTACTACCAACAATCAACCACCACTACCACCAACAATCAACCACCACTACTACCAACAATCAACCACCACTACCACCAACAATCAACCACCACTACTACCAACAATCAACCACCACTACTACCAACAATCAACCACCATTACTACCAACAATCAACCACCACTACTACCAACAATCAACCACCACTACTACCAACAATCAACCATCACTACCACCAACAATCAACCACCACTACTACCAACAATCAACCACCACTACTACCAACGATCAACCACCACTACTACCAACAATCAACCACCACTACCACCAACAATCAACCACCACTACTACCAACAATCAACCACCACTACTACCAACAATCAACCACCACTACTACCAACAATCAACCACCACTACCACCAACAATCAACCACCACTACTACCAACAATCAACCACCACTACTACCAACAATCAACCACCACTACTACCAACAATCAACCACCACTACTACCAACAATCAACCACCACTACCACCAACAATCAACCACCACTACTACCAACAATCAACCACCACTACTACCAACAATCAACCACCACTACTACCAACAATCAACCACCACTACCACCAACAATCAACCACCACTACTACCAACAATCAACCACCACTACTACCAACAATCAACCACCACTACTACCAACAATCAACCACCACTACTACCAAGAATCAACCACCACTACTACCAACAATCAACCACCACTAACCAACAATCAACCACCACTACTACCAACAATCAACCACCACTACTACCAACAATCAACCACCACTACTACCAACAATCAACCACCACTACCACCATCAATCAACCACCACTGCTACCAACAATCAACCACCACTACTACCAACAATCAACCACCACTACCACCAACAATCAACCACCACTACCACCAACAATCAACCACCACTACTACCAACAATCAACCACCACTACTACCAACAATCAACCACCACTACTACCAACAATCAACCACCACTACCACCAACAATCAACCACCACTACCACCAACAATCAACCACCACTACTACCAACAATCAACCACCACTACTACCAACAATCAACCACCACTACCACCAACAATCAACCACCACTACCACCAACAATCAACCACCACTACCACCAACAATCAACCACCACTACTACCAACAATCAACCACCACTACTACCAACAATCAACCACCACTACCACCAACAATCAACCACCACTACTACCAACAATCAACCACCACTACTACCAACAATCAACCACCACTACCACCAACAATCAACCACCACTACCACCAACAATCAACCACCACTACTACCAACAATCAACCACCACTACTACCAACAATCAACCACCACTACTACCAACAATCAACCACCACTACCACCAACAATCAACCACCACTACCACCAACAATCAACCACCACTACTACCAACAATCAACCACCACTACTACCAACAATCAACCACCACTACCACCAACAATCAACCACCACTACCACCAACAATCAACCACCACTACCACCAACAATCAACCACCACTACTACCAACAATCAACCACCACTACTACCAACAATCAACCACCACTACCACCAACAATCAACCACCACTACTACCAACAATCAACCACCACTACTACCAACAATCAACCACCACTACTACCAACAATCAACCACCACTACTACCAACAATCAACCACCACTACCACCAACAATCAACCACCACTACTACCAACAATCAACCACCACTACTACCAACAATCAACCACCACTACTACCAACAATCAACCACCACTACCACCAACAATCAACCACCACTACTACCAACAATCAACCACCACTACTACCAACAATCAACCACCACTACTACCAACAATCAACCACCACTACCACCAACAATCAACCACCACTACTACCAACAATCAACCACCACTACTACCAACAATCAACCACCACTACCACCAACAATCAACCACCACTACCACCAACAATCAACCACCACTACTACCAACAATCAACCACCACTACTACCAACAATCAACCACCACTTCTACCAACAATCAACCACCACTACCACCAACAATCAACCACCACTACCACCAACAATCAACCACCACTACTACCAACAATCAACCACCACTACTACCAACAATCAACCACCACTACCACCAACAATCAACCACCACTACCACCAACAATCAACCACCACTACCACCAACAATCAACCACCACTACTACCAACAATCAACCACCACTACTACCAACAATCATCCACCACTACCACCAACAATCAACCACCACTACTACCAACAATCAACCACCACTACTACCAACAATCAACCACCACTACCACCAACAATCAACCACCACTACCACCAACAATCAACCACCACTACTACCAACAATCAACCACCACTACTACCAACAATCAACCACCACTACTACCAACAATCAACCACCACTACCACCAACAATCAACCACCACTACCACCAACAATCAACCACCACTACTACCAACAATCAACCATCACTACTACCAACAATCAACCACCACTACCACCAACAATCAACCACCACTACCACCAACAATCAACCACCACTACCACCAACAATCAACCACCACTACTACCAACAATCAACCACCACTACTACCTACAATCAACCACCACTACCACCAACAATCAACCACCACTACTACCAACAATCAACCACCACTACTACCAACAATCAACCACCACTACTACCAACAATCAACCACCACTACTACCAACAATCAACCACCACTACCACCAACAATCAACCACCACTACTACCAACAATCAACCACCACTACCACCAACAATCAACCACCACTACTACCAACAATCAACCACCACTACTACCAACAATCAACCACCACTACCACCAACAATCAACCACCACTACCACCAACAATCAACCACCACTACTACCAACAATCAACCACCACTACTACCAACAATCAACCACCACTACTACCAACAATCAACCACCACTACCACCAACAATCAACCACCACTACTACCAACAATCAACCACCACTACTACCAACAATCAACCACCACTACCACCAACAATCAACCACCACTACCACCAACAATCAACCACCACTACCACCAACAATCAACCACCACTACTACCAACAATCAACCACCACTACTACCAACAATCAACCACCACTACCACCAACAATCAACCACCACTACTACCAACAATCAACCACCACTACTACCAACAATCAACCACCACTACCACCAACAATCAACCACCACTACCACCAACAATCAACCACCACTACTACCAACAATCAACCACCACTACTACCAACAATCAACCACCACTACTACCAACAATCAACCACCACTACCACCAACAATCAACCACCACTACCACCAACAATCAACCACCACTACTACCAACAATCAACCACCACTACTACCAACAATCAACCACCACTACCACCAACAATCAACCACCACTACCACCAACAATCAACCACCACTACCACCAACAATCAACCACCACTACTACCAACAATCAACCACCACTACTACCAACAATCAACCACCACTACCACCAACAATCAACCACCACTACTACCAACAATCAACCACCACTACTACCAACAATCAAGCACCACTACTACCAACAATCAACCACCACTACTACCAACAATCAACCACCACTACCACCAACAATCAACCACCACTACTACCAACAATCAACCACCACTACCACCAACAATCAACCACCACTACTACCAACAATCAACCACCACTACTACCAACAATCAACCACCACTACTACCAACAATCAACCACCACTACTACCAACAATCAACCACCACTACCACCAACAATCAACCACCACTACTACCAACAATCAACCACCACTACCACCAACAATCAACCACCACTACTACCAACAATCAACCACCACTACTACCAACAATCAACCACCACTACTACCAACAATCAACCACCACTACTACCAACAATCAACCACCACTACTACCAACAATCAACCACCACTACTACCACCTAGTGTTGGTGACCAGTTTCTGAGACCCGCACCTCTCCTCTCTCTCTCTCTCTCTCTCTCTCTCTCTCTCTCTCTCCCCCTCCTCCCCCTCCTCCCCTCCTCCCCCTCCTCCCCCTCCTCCCCCTCCTCCCCCTCCTCTCACTCTATTAGTGTTCAAATATATTTTTTAATTTCCTGATTTGCGTGTTTGTGATTTGTATCATTGAACACCACGCAACACTACGCAACACTACGCAACACTACGCAACACTACACAACACTACACAACACCACACAACACTACACAACACTACACAACACTACACAACACTACGCAACACTACACAACACTACACAACACTACACAACACTACAGAACACTACGCAACACTACGCAACACTACACAACACTACGCAACACTACGCAACACTACACAACACTACACAACACTACACAACACTACACAACACTACACAACACTACGCAACACTACACAACACTACACAACACTACACAACACTACAGAACACTACGCAACACTACGCAACACTACACAACACTACGCAACACTACGCAACACTACACAACACTACACAACACTACACAACACTACACAACACTACACAACACTACGCAACACTACACAACACTACACAACACTACACAACACTACACAACACTACGCAACACTACGCAACACTACACAACACTACACAACACTACACAACACTACACAACACTACACAACACTACGCAACACTACACAACACTACACAACACTACACAACACTACGCAACACTACACAACACTACACAACACTACGCAACACTACACAACACTACACAACACTACGCAACACTACACAACACTACACAACACTACACAACACTACACAACACTACACAACACTACGCAACACTACACAACACTACGCAACACTACACAACACTACACAACACTACGCAACACTACACAACACTACACAACACTACACAACACTACACAACACTACGCAACACTACACAACACTACACAACACTACACAACACTACACAACACTACACAACACTACGCAACACTACGCAACACTACGCAACACTACACAACACTACACAACACTACGCAACACTACACAACACTACGCAACACTACGCAACACTACGCAACACTACACAACACTACGCAACACTACACAACACTACACAACACTACGCAACACTACACAACACTACACAACACTACACAACACTACGCAACACTACGCAACACTACGCAACACTACACAACACTACACAACACTACGCAACACTACACAACACTACGCAACACTACGCAACACTACGCAACACTACACAACACTACACAACACTACACAACACTACGCAACACTACGCAACACTACGCAACACTACGCAACACTACACAACACTATGCAACACTACACAACACTACGCAACACTACACAACACTACGCAACACTACGCAACACTACGCAACACTACACAACACTACACAACACTACACAACACTACGCAACACTACGCAACACTACGCAACACTACACAACACTACACAACACTACACAACACTACGCAACACTACACAACACTACGCAACACTACGCAACACTACGCAACACTACACAACACTACACAACACTACGCAACACTACGCAACACTACGCAACACTACGCAACACTACACAACACTACGCAACACTACGCAACACTACACAACACTACACAACACTACACAACACTACGCAACACTACGCAACACTACACAACACTACACAACACTACACAACAGTACACAACACTACACAACACTACACAACACTACGCAACACTACACAACACTACACAACACTACGCAACACTACACAACACTACACAACACTACACAACACTACACAACACTACACAACACTACGCAACACTACGCAACACTACACAACACTACACAACACTACACAACACTACACAACACTACACAACACTACACAACACTACACAACACTACACAACACTACACAACACTACGCAACACTACGCAACAAAACACAACACTACACAACACTTCACAACACTACGCAACACTATGCAACACTACACAACACTGCACAACACTACGCAACACTATGCAACACTACACAACACTGCACAACACTACGCAACACTACGCAACACTACACAACACTACACAACACTACGCAACACTACGCAACACTACGCAACACTACACAACACTACACAACACTACGCAACACTACACAACACTACACAACACTACGCAACACTACACAACACAACGCAACACTACGCAACACTACACAACTCTACACAACACTACGAAACACTACACAACACTACGCAACACTATGCAACACTACACAACACTACACAACACTACGCAACACTACACAACACTACACAACACTACGCAACACTACACAACACTACGCAACACTACGCAACACTACCCAACACTACACAACACTACACAACACTACGCAACACTACATAGTACTACGCAACACTACGCAACACTACACAACACTACACAACACTACGCAGCACTACGCAACACTACACAACACTACACAACACTACACAACACTATGCAGCACTACACAACACTATGCAACACTACACAACACTACACAACACTACGCAACACTACACAACACTACGCAACACTACGCAACACTACACAACACTACACAACACTACACAACACTACGCAACACTACGCAACACTATGCAACACTACGCAACACTACACAACACTACACAACACTACACAACACTACGCAACACTACGCAACACTATGCAACACTACGCAACACTACGCAACACTACGCAACACTACACAACACTACACAACACTACGCAACACTACACAACACTACGCAACACTACGCAACACTACACAACGCTACACAACACTACGCAACACTACACAACACTACGCAACACTACGCAACACTACGCAACACTACGCAACACTACACAACACTACACAACACTACACAACACTACGCAACACTACGCAACACTACACAACACTACACAACACTACGCAACACTACGCAACACTACACAACACTACGCAACACTACGCAACACTACACAACACTACACAACACTACGCAACACTACGCAACACTACGCAACACTACGCAACACTATGCAACACTATGCAACACTATGCAACACTACGCAACACTACACAACACTACACAACACTACACAACACTACGCAACACTACGCAACACTACGCAACACTACGCAACACTACGCAACGCTACGCAACATTACACAACACTACGCAACACTACGCAACACTACACAACACTACGCAACACTACGCAACACTATGCAACACTACGCAACACTACGCAACACTACATAACAGTACGCAATACTACGCAACACTACACAAGACTACACAACACTGCGCAACACTATGCAACATTACACAACACTCCGCAACACTACACAACACTACTTAACACTACGCAACTCTACGCAACAGTACGCAATACTACGCAACACTACGCAAGACTATGCAACACTCCGGAACACTACGTAACGCTCCGCAACACTGCACAACACTGCGCAACACTATGCAACATTACACAACACTACGCAACACTACACAACACTACTTAACACTACGCAACTCTACGCAACAGTACGCAATACTACGCAACACTACGCAAGACTATGCAACACTCCGGAACACTACGTAACGCTCCGCAACACTACACAACACTACACAACAAGCAATACTAAGTTCCTGCATAAACTAACACTAGCAGTGTTGCATGGGAACAAGAACACAGCAACACAAGTGTGAGGGTCCTCAGCAGGGAGAAGATGACCTGCCGACCCAGCCTCACCATTCAACAGGTGACTTTCTCTACCTCTAACAGTGAGTGCACATCACCCTGGTGACTTTTTGTACCTCTAACAGTGAGTGCACATCACACTGGTGACTTTCTGTACCTCTAACAGTGAGTGCACATCACACTGGTGACTTTCTCTACCTCTAACAGTGAGTGCACATCACACTGGTGACTTTCTGTACCTCTAGCAGTGAGTGCACATCACACTGGTGACTTTCTGTACATCTAGCAGTGAGTGCACATCACATTGGTGACATTCTCTACCTCCAGCAGTGAGTGCACATCACACTGGTGACTTTCTCTACCTCTAGCAGTGAGTGCACATCACATTGGTGACTTTCTCTACCTCTAGCAGTGAGTGCACATCACACTGGTGACTTTCTCTACCTCTAGCAGTGACTGCACATCACCCTGGTGACTTTCTCTACCTCTATCAGTGAGTGCATGTCACCCTGGTGACTTTCTCTACCTCTAGCAGTGAGTGCACTTCACATTGGTGACTTTCTCTACCTCTAGCAGTGAGTGCACGTCACACTGGTGACTTTCTCTACCTCTAGCAGTGAGTGCACATCACCCTGGAGACTTTCTCTAACTCTAGCAGTGAGTGCACATCACACTGGCGACTTTCTCTACCTCTAGCAGTGAGTGCACATCACATTGGTGACTTTCTCTACCTCTAGCAGTGAGTGCATATCACCCTAGTGACTTTCTCTACCTCTAGCAGTGAGTGCACATCGCCCTGGTGACTTTCTCTTCCTCTAGCAGTGAGTGCACATCACCCTGGAGACTTTCTCTACCTCTAACAGTGAGTGCACATCACCCTGGTGACTTTCTCTACCTCTAACAGTGAGTGCACATCACCCTGGTGACTTTCTCTACCTCTAGCAGTGAGTGCACATCACCCTGGTGACTTTCTCTACCTCTAGCAGTGAGTGCACATCACCCTGGTGACTTTCTCTACCTCTAGCAGTGAGTGCACATCACACTGGTGACTTTCTCTACCTCTAGCAGTGAGTGCATATCACCCTGGTGACTTTCTCTACCTCTAGCAGTGAGTGCACATCGCACTGGTGACTTTCTCTACCTCTAGCAGTGACTGCACATCACCCTGGCGACTTTCTCTACCACTAGCAGTGAGTGCATATCACACTGGTGACTTTCTCTACTTCTAGCAGTGAGTGCATATCCCCCTGGTGACTTTCTCTACCTCTAGCAGTGAGTGCACATCACCCTGGTGACTTTTCTCTACCTCTAGCAGTGAGTGCACGTCACACTGGTGACTTTCTCTACCTCTAGCAGTGAGTGCACATCACTTTGGAGACTTTGTCTACCTCTAGCAGTGAGTGCACATCACACTGGTGACTTTCTCTACCTCTAGCAGTGAGTGTACATCACATTGGTGACTTTCTCTACCTCTAGCAGTGAGTGCACATCACATTGGTGACTTTCTCTACCTCTAACAGTGAGTGCACATTACACTGGTGACTTTCTCTACCTCTAGCAGTGAGTGCACATCACATTGGTGACTTTCTCTACCACTAGCAGTGAGTGCACATCACACTGGTGACTTTCTCTACCTCTAGCAGTGACTGCACATCACCCTGGTGACTTTCTCTACCTCTAGCAGTGAGTGCACGTCACCCTGGTGACTTTCTCTACCTCTAGCAGTGAGTGCACATCACATTGGTGACTTTCTCTTCCTCTAGCAGTGAGTGCACGTCACACTGGTGACTTTCTCTACCTCTAGCAGTGAGTGCACATCACCCTGGAGACTTTCTCTACCTCTAGCAGTGAGTGCACATCACACTGGTGACTTTCTCTACCTCTAGCAGTGAGTGCACATCACATTGGTGACTTTCTCTACCTCTAGCAGTGAGTGCAAATCACTCTTGTGTCTTTCTGTACCTCTAGCATTGAGTGCACATCACCCTGGTGGCTTTCTTTCACTCTACCAGTGAGTGCACATCACGCTTGTGACTTTCTCTTCCTCTAGCAGTGAGTGCACATCACTCTGATGACTTTCCTTCCCTCCAGCTGTGAGTGCACATTGCTCTAGTGACTTTCACCCTCTCTAGAAGTGAGTGCACATAACTCTGGTGACTTTCCCCCACTCTAGAAGTGAGTGCACATCACTCATGTGACCTTCTCAACCTCTAGCAGTGAGTGCACCTCACTCTGGTGACTTTCTCTCTCTCTCTAGGTTCCCACATTACCCTTACCTTCCACCAATGAATTGGGCTCAAACTCGTTGTTAGAATGTAAGATTTTCCTTCTAGCTCCAAATTGTGGCCATTCAAAGAGGGAACGCCCTGTAAATAATATATATATATATATATATATATATATATATATATATATATATATATATATATATATATATATATATATATATATATATATATATATATATATATATATATATATATATATATATATATATATATATATATATATAATCACTCTGTGGGCTTACAAAAATGTGTGCTGGTGTTTTTATCAAAATATTAAACCAGGTGTATGTTAGGAAATCCTCTTTCCATTAATCAGAGTGAAGTTTTGTACAGTGTTGTACCAGGACTGGTACAGTGTTGTACCAGGACTGGTACAGTGTTGTACCAGGACTGGTACAGTGTTGTACCAGGACTGGTACAGTGTTGTACCAGGACTGGTACAGTGTTGAACCAGGACTGGTACAGTGTTGTACCAGGACTGGTACAGTGTTGTTCCAGGACTGGTATAGTGTTGTACCGGGACTGTTACAGTGTTGTACCAGGACTGGTACAGTGTTGTACCAGGACTGGTACAGTGTTGTACTAGGACTGGTACAGTGTTGTACCAGGACTGGTACAGTGTTGTACCAGGACTGGTACAGTGTTGTACCAGGACTGGTACAGTGTTGTACCAGGACTGGTACAGTGTTGTACCAGGACTGGTACAGTGTTGTACCAGGACTGGTACAGTGTTGTACCAGGACTGGTACAGTGTTGTCCCAGGACTGGTACAGTGTTGTACCAGGACTGGTACAGTGTTGTACAAGGACTGGTACAGTGTTGTCCTAGGACTGGTACAGTGTTGTACCAGGACTGGTACAGTGTTGTACCAGGACTGGTACAGTGTTGTACCAGGACTGGTACAGTGTTGTACCAGGACTGGTACAGTGTTGTACCAGGACTGGTACAGTGTTGTACCAGGACTGGTACAGTGTTGTCCCAGGACTGGTACAGTGTTGTACCAGGACTGGTACAGTGTTGTACAAGGACTGGTACAGTGTTGTCCCAGGACTGGTACAGTGTTGTACCAGGACTGGTACAGTGTTGTACCAGGACTGGTACAGTGTTGTACCAGGACTGGTACAGTGTTGTACCAGGACTGGTACAGTGTTGTACCAGGACTGGTACAGTGTTGTACCAGGACTGGTACAGTGTTGTCCCAGGACTGGTACAGTGTTGTACCAGGACTGGTACAGTGTTGTACAAGGACTGGTACAGTGTTGTCCCAGGACTGGTACAGTGTTGTACCAGGACTGGTACAGTGTTGTACCAGGACTGGTACAGTGTTGTACCAGGACTGGTACAGTGTTGTACCAGGACTGGTACAGTGTTGTACCAGGACTGGTACAGTGTTGTACCAGGACTGGTACAGTGTTGTCCCAGGACTGGTACAGTGTTGTACCAGGACTGGTACAGTGTTGTACAAGGACTGGTACAGTGTTGTCCCAGGACTGGTACAGTGTTGTACCAGGACTGGTACAGTGTTGTACCAGGACTGGTACAGTGTTGTACCAGGACTGGTACAGTGTTGTACCAGGACTGGTACAGTGTTGTACCAGGACTGGTACAGTGTTGTACAAGGACTGGTACAGTGTTGTACCAGAGGGACTGCTCGCCTTCCCTCCCCCTCCCCCTCCCCCTCCCTCCTGACGGAAGACAGGGGGAACATCTGCTAGGGAATTTTTGACTCTACTGAGGCAGAGAAATTAGGCACCTGAGTACTGGTTCCTGAGGACTGGTTCCTGAGGACTGGTACCTGAGTACTGGTACCTGAGTACTGGTTCCTGAGGACTGGTTCCTGAGGACTGGTTCCTGAGGACTGGTACCTGAGGACTGGTACCTGAGGACTGGTTCCTGAGGACTGGTACCTGAGGACTTGTACCTGAGGACTGGTACCTGAGAACTGGTTCCTGAGGACTGGTACCTGAGTACTGGTACCTGAGGACTGGTACCTGAGGACTGGTACCTGAGTACTGGTTCCTGAGGACTAGTACCTGAGGACTGGTACCTGAGGACTGGTACCTGAGTACTGGTACCTGAGTACTGGTACCTGAGTACTGGTACCTGAGTACCGGTGCCTGAGGACAGGTACCTAAGTACTGTTACCTGAGGACTGGTACCTGAGTTCTGGTACCTGAATACTGGTCCCGATTACTGGTACCTGAGGTCCTGTAACTACATTCCAGCTGTCAGTATCAGGTACCTGAGGACTGGTACCTGAGAACTGGTACCTGAGAAATGGCACCTGAGGATTGGTATCTGAGGACTGGTACCTACCTTCCTGCTGTCAGTACTAGGTGCCTGAGGACTGGTACCTACCTTCCAACCGTCAGTACCAGGTACCTGAGGACTGGTACCTACCTTCCAGCTGTCAGTACCAGGTACCTGAGGACTGGTACCTACCTTCCAACCGTCAGTACCAGGTACCTGAGGACTGGTACCCACCTTCCAGCTGTCAGTAGCTGGTACCTGAGGACTGGTACCCACCTTCCAGTTGTCAGTAGCAGGTACCTGAGGACTGGTACCCACCTTCCAGTTGTCAGTAGCAGGTACCTGAGGACTGGTACCTACCTTCCAGCTGTCAGTACCAGGTACCTGAGGACTGGTACCCACCTTCCAGCTGTCAGTACCAGGTACCTGAGGACTGGTATCTACCTTCCAGCTGTCAGTACCAGGTACCTGAGGACTGGTACCCACCTTCCAACCGTCAGTACCAGGTACCTGAGGACTGGTACCCACCTTCCAGTTGTCAGTAGCAGGTACCTGAGGACTGGTACCTACCTTCCAGTTGTCAGTAGCAGGTACCTGAGGACTGGTACCTACCTTCCAGTTGTCAGTAGCAGGTACCTGAGGACTGGTACCTACCTTCCCGCTGTCAGTAGCAGGTACCTGAGGACTGGTACCTACCTTCCCGCTGTCAGTAGCAGGTACCTGAGGACTGGTACCTACCTTCCCGCTGTCAGTAGCAGGTACCTGAGGACTGGTACCTACCTTCCCGCTGTCAGTAGCAGGTACCTGAGGACTGGTACCTACCTTCCCGCTGTCAGTAGCAGGTACCTGAGGACTGGTACCCTCCTTCCAGCTGTCAGTAGCAGGTACCTGAGGACTGGTACCTACCTTCCAGCTCTCAGTAGCAGGTACCTGAGGACTGGTACCTACCTTCCAGCTCTCTGTAGCAGGTACCTGAGGACTGGTGCCTACCTTCCAGCTGTCAGTAGCAGGTACCTGAGGACTAGTACCCACGTTCCAGCTGTCAGTAGCAGCTACCTGAAGACTGGTACCTACCTTCCAGGTGTCAGTAGCAGGTACCAGAGGACTGGTACCTATCTTCCCGCCGTCTGCAGCAGGTACCTGATGACTGGTACGTACCTTCCAGCTGTCAGTACCAGGTACCTGAGGACTGGCACGTTTCTTCCAGCTGTCAGTAGCAGGTACCTGAGGACGGGTACCTACCTTCCAGCTGTCAGTAACAGGTATGTGAAGACTGGCACCTACCTTCTAGCTGTCAGTAGCAGGTACCTAAGAACTGGTACCCACCTTACCGCTGTCAGTAGCAGGTACCTGAGGACTGGCACGTTTCTTCCAGCTGTCAGTAGCAGGTACCTGAGGACGGGTACCTACCTTCCAGCTGTCAGTAACAGGTATGTGAAGACTGGCACCTACCTTCCAGCTGTCAGTAGAAGGTACCTGAGGACTGGTACCTACGTTACAACTGTCAGTAGCAGGTACCTGAGAACTGGTACCCACCTTCCAGCTGTCAATACCAGGTACCTGATGACTGCTACCTACCCTCCAGCTGTCAGTAGCAGGTACCTGAGGACTGGTACCCACATTCCAGCTGTCAGTAGCAGGTACCTAAGGACTGCTACCTACCTTCCAGCTGTCAGTAGCAGGTACCTGAGGACTGCTACCTACTTTCCAGCTGTCAGTAGCAGGTACCTGAGGACTGGTACCTACCTTTCCGCTGTCAGTAGCAGGTACCTGAGGACTGGTACCCACCTTCCAGCTGTCAGTAGCAGGTACCTGAGGACTGGTACCTACCTTCCAGCTGTCAGTAGCAGGTAC
This sequence comes from Cherax quadricarinatus, assembly GCF_038502225.1. Classification (NCBI taxonomy): domain Eukaryota; kingdom Metazoa; phylum Arthropoda; class Malacostraca; order Decapoda; family Parastacidae; genus Cherax; species Cherax quadricarinatus. Next base: position 91,139 of record NW_027195499.1, on the reverse strand, counting down.
CTGAGGACTGCTACCTACTTTCCAGCTGTCAGTAGCAGGTACCTGAGGACTGGTACCTACCTTTCCGCTGTCAGTAGCAGGTACCTGAGGACTGGTACCCACCTTCCAGCTGTCAGTACCAGGTACCTGAGGACTGGTACCTACCTTCCAGCTGTCAGTAGCAGGTACCTGAGGACTGGTACCCACCTTCCAGCAGTCAGTAGCAGGTACCTGAGGAATGGTACCTACCTTTCAGCTGTCAGTAGCAGGTACCTGAGGACTGGTAATACCTTGCAGCTGTCAGTAACAGGTACTTGAGGAATGGTACCTACCTTTCAACTGTCAGAAGCAGGTACCTGAGGACTGGCACCCACCTTCCAGCAGTCAGTAGCAGGTACCTGAGGACTGGTACCCACCTTCCAGCTGTCAGTAGCAGGTACTTGAGGAATGGTACCTACCTTTCAGCTGTCAGAAGCAGGTACCTGAGGACTGGCACCCACCTTCCAGCTGTCAGTAGCAGGTACCTGAGGACTGGTACCCACCTTCCAGCTGTCAGTACCAGGTACCTGAGGACTGGTACCTACCTTCCAGCTGTCAGTAGCAGGTACCTGAGGACTGGTACCCACCTTCCAGCAGTCAGTAGCAGGTACCTGAGGAATGGTACCTACCTTTCAGCTGTCAGTAGCAGGTACCTGAGGACTGGTAATACCTTGCAGCTGTCAGTAACAGGTACTTGAGGAATGGTACCTACCTTTCAACTGTCAGAAGCAGGTACCTGAGGACTGGCACCCACCTTCCAGCAGTCAGTAGCAGGTACCTGAGGACTGGTACCCACCTTCCAGCTGTCAGTAGCAGGTACTTGAGGAATGGTACCTACCTTTCAGCTGTCAGAAGCAGGTACCTGAGGACTGGCACCCACCTTCCAGCTGTCAGTAGCAGGTACCTGAGGACTGGTACCCACCTTCCAGCTGTCAGTACCAGGTACCTGAGGACTGGTACCTACCTTCCAGCTGTCAGTAGCAGGTACCTGAGGACTGGTACCCACCTTCCAGCAGTCAGTAGCAGGTACCTGAGGAATGGTACCTACCTTTCAGCTGTCAGTAGCAGGTACCTGAGGACTGGTAATACCTTGCAGCTGTCAGTAACAGGTACTTGAGGAATGGTACCTACCTTTCAACTGTCAGAAGCAGGTACCTGAGGACTGGCACCCACCTTCCAGCAGTCAGTAGCAGGTACCTGAGGACTGGTACCCACCTTCCAGCTGTCAGTAGCAGGTACTTGAGGAATGGTACCTACCTTTCAGCTGTCAGAAGCAGGTACCTGAGGACTGGCACCCACCTTCCAGCTGTCAGTAGCAGGTACCTGAGGACTGGTACCTACCTTCCTGCTCCTAATGTGACCCCTGACTCAGGATCCTCCAGGGACACACTAAGCTGGTTTTCTCTCTTAATTCCTTCTAACTCACTGTTTTTTGGAGAGGGTCTGAGACCGGTTTGAGAGGGGTCTGAGAAGGTCTGAGAGGGGTCTGAGAGGGGTACGAGAAGGTCTGAGAGGGGTCTGAGAGTTCCTGAGTGGGGTGGAGAGTGCTTGAGAGGATCTGAGAGTGACTGAGTGAGGCCTGAGAGGGTTCTGAGAGGGTCTGAGAGGGTCTGAGAGGGTCTGAGAGGATCTGAGAGTGACTGGGTGAGGTCTGAGAGGGTCTGAGAGGGTCTGAGAGGGTCTGAGAGGGTCTGAGAGGGTCTGAGATGGTCTGAGAGGGTCTGAAACTATCTGAGAGGGTTTGAGATGGTCTGTGAGTGACCGAGAGAGGTCTGAGATGGTCTGAGAGGGTCTGAGAGGGTCTGAGAGGATCTGAGAGTGACTGCGTGAGGTCTGAGAGGGTCTGAGAGGGTTTGAGAGGGTCTGAAACTATCTGAGAGAGTCTGAGAGGGTTTGAGATGGTCTGTGAGTGACCGAGAGAGGTCTGAGATGGTCTGAGAGGGTCTGAGAGGGTCTGAGAGGGTCTGAGAGGGTCTGAGAGGATTTGAGAGGGTCTGAGAGGGTCTGAGAGAGTCTGAGAGGGGTGGAGAGGGTCAGAGAGGGCACTGAGTAGTAAGAATAAATGTAATACTAAAGCTCCTGGGCCGTAGGAGGCAATACAGGTGATGTTTGTCAGGACAGTCAGTACAAGTATATATATATATATATATATATATATATATATATATATATATATATATATATATATATATATATATATATATATATATATATATATATATATATTACTTAATAAGAATAATAAACATTATAAACATTAATATTGATTGGAAAATCAAACAAACTGGAATATTTATGTTTATTCTGGGAACAAGCTGAGAGAGAGGCTTCAAACCTCTTATTACACGCTGAGATAAGATTTACACCTCGTTGACACGCTGACAGAGGTTCAGATCCTCTTATACACGCTGATAGAGGTTCAGATTCTCTTATACACGTTGATAGAGGTTCAGATCCTCTTATACACGCGGATAGAGGTTCAGATTCTCTTATACACGCTGACAGAGGTTCAGATCCTCTTATACACGCTGATAGAGGTTCAGATCCTCTTATACACGCGGATAGAGGTTCAGATTCTCTTATACACGCGGATAGAGGTTCAGATCCTCTTATACACGCTGATAGAGGTTCAGATTCTCTTATACACGTTGATAGAGGTTCAGATCCTCTTATACACGTTGATAGAGGTTCAGATCCTCTTATACACGCTGATAGAGGTTCAGATTCTCTTATACACGCGGATAGAGGTTCAGATCCTCTTATACACGCTGATAGAGGTTCAGATTCTCTTATACACGCTGACAGAGGTTCAGATCCTCTTATACACGCTGATAGAGGTTCAGATTCTCTTATACACGCGGATAGAGGTTCAGATCCTCTTATACACGTTGATAGAGGTTCAGATCCTCTTATACACGCTGATAGAGGTTCAGATCCTCTTATACACGCTGATAGAGGTTCAGATTCTCTTATACACGTTGATAGAGGTTCAGATCCTCTTATACACGCGGATAGAGGTTCAGATTCTCTTATACACGCTGACAGAGGTTCAGATCCTCTTATACACGCTGATAGAGGTTCAGATTCTCTTATACACGCGGATAGAGGTTCAGATCCTCTTATACACGTTGATAGAGGTTCAGATCCTCTTATACACGCTGATAGAGGTTCAGATCCTCTTATACACGCTGATAGAGGTTCAGATCCTCTTATACACGCTGATAGAGGTTCAGATTCTCTTATACACGCTGATAGAGGTTCAGATCCTCTTATACACGCTGATAGAGGTTCAGATCCTCTTATACACGCTGATAGAGGTTCAGATTCTCTTATACACGTTGATAGAGGTTCAGATCCTCTTATACACGCTGATAGAGGTTCAGATTCTCTTATACACGTTGATAGAGGTTCAGATCCTCTTATACACGCTGATAGAGGTTCAGATTCTCTTATACACGCGGATAGAGGTTCAGATCCTCTTATACACGTTGATAGAGGTTCAGATCCTCTTATACACGCTGATAGAGGTTCAGATCCTCTTATACACGCTGATAGAGGTTCAGATTCTCTTATACACGTTGATAGAGGTTCAGATCCTCTTATACACGCGGATAGAGGTTCAGATCCTCTTATACACGTTGATAGAGGTTCAGATCCTCTTATACACGCTGATAGAGGTTCAGATTCTCTTATACACGTTGATAGAGGTTCAGATCCTCTTATACACGCTGATAGAGGTTCAGATTCTCTTATACACGTTGATAGAGGTTCAGATCCTCTTATACACGCTGATAGAGGTTCAGATTCTCTTATACACGTTGATAGAGGTTCAGATCCTCTTATACACGCGGATAGAGGTTCAGATCCTCTTATACACGTTGATAGAGGTTCAGATCCTCTTATACACGCTGATAGAGGTTCAGATTCTCTTATACACGTTGATAGAGGTTCAGATCCTCTTATACACGCTGATAGAGGTTCAGATTCTCTTATACACGTTGATAGAGGTTCAGATCCTCTTATACACGCGGATAGAGGTTCAGATCCTCTTATACACGTTGATAGAGGTTCAGATCCTCTTATACACGCTGATAGAGGTTCAGATTCTCTTATACACGTTGATAGAGGTTCAGATCCTCTTATACACGCTGATAGAGGTTCAGATTCTCTTATACACGTTGATAGAGGTTCAGATCCTCTTATACACGCTGATAGAGGTTCAGATTCTCTTATACACGTTGATAGAGGTTCAGATCCTCTTATACACGCGGATAGAGGTTCAGATCCTCTTATACACGCGGATAGAGGTTCAGATCCTCTTATGCACGCTGATAGAGGTTCAGATCCTCTTATGCACGCTGATAGAGGTTCAGATTCTCTTATACACGTTGATAGAGGTTCAGATCCTCTTATACACGCGGATAGAGGTTCAGATCCTCTTATACACGTTGATAGAGGTTCAGATCCTCTTATACACGCGGATAGAGGTTCAGATCCTCTTATACACGCGGATAGAGGTTCAGATCCTCTTATGCACGCTGATAGAGGTTCAGATCCTCTTATACACGCTGATAGAGGTTCAGATCCTCTTATACACGCTGACAGAGGTTCAGATCCTCTTATACACGCTGATAGAGGTTCAGATCCTCTTATACACGCTGATAGAGGTTCAGATCCTCTTATACACGCGGATAGAGGTTCAGATTCTCTTATACACGTTGATAGAGGTTCAGATCCTCTTTTGCACGCTGATAGAGGTTCAGATTCTCTTATACACGTTGATAGAGGTTCAGATCCTCTTATACACGCGGATAGAGGTTCAGATCCTCTTATACACGCGGATAGAGGTTCAGATCCTCTTATGCACGCTGATAGAGGTTCAGATCCTCTTATACACGCTGATAGAGGTTCAGATTCTCTTATACACGTTGATAGAGGTTCAGATCCTCTTATACACGCTGATAGAGGTTCAGATCCTCTTATACACGCTGATAGAGGTTCAGATCCTCTTATACACGCTGATAGAGGTTCAGATCCTCTTATACACGCTGATAGAGGTTCAGATCCTCTTATACACGCTGATAGAGGTTCAGATCCTCTTATACACGCTCATAGAGGTTCAGATCCTCTTATACACGCTGATAGAGGTTTAGATCCTCTTATACACGCTGATAGAGGTTCAGATCCTCTTATACACGCTGATAGAGGTTCAGATCCTCTTACAACACGCTATTAGAAATTCAAATCCTCTTAAAACACAGTGATAGAGGTTCGGATTCTCTTATAAGACCCTGATACAGGCTTAAATTCTGTCATAACTCCCTGATAGAGGTTCAGATCCTCTTATAACAAGCTGATAGTTTAAAATCCTCTTATAACACGCTGAAAGAGGCTCAGATCCTCCTATAAGACGCTGTTAGAGGTTTAGATCTTCTTATAACACCTTGACAGAGGTTCAGATCCTCTTATAACATGCTGTTAAAGGTTCAGATCCTCTTGTAACAAGCTAATAGAGGTTCAAATCCTCTTATAACATGCTGTTTAAGGTTCAGATCCTCTTGTAACACGCTAATAGAGGTTCAGATCCTATTATAAATGCTGTTAAAGGTTCAGATCCTCTTGTAACAAGCTAATAGAGGTTCAGATCCTCTTGTAACAAGCTATTAGAGGTTCAGATCCTCTTGTAACAAGCTAACAGAGGTTCAGATCATCTTGTAACAAGCTAATGGAGGTTCAGATCCTCTTATAACATGCTGTTAAAGGTTCAGATCCTCTTGTACCAAGCTAATAGAGGTTCAGATCCTCTTATAACATGCTGTTAAAGGTTCAGATCCTCTTATAACAAGCTAATAGAGGTTCAGATCCTCTTATAACATTCTGTTAAAGGTTCAGATCTTGTAACAAGCTAATAGAGGTTCAGATCCTCTTAGAACATGCTGTTAAAGGTTCAGATCCTCTTGTAACAAGCTAATAGAGGTTCAGATCCTCTTATAACAAGCTAATAGAGGTTCAGATCCTCTTATAACAAGCTAATAGAGGTTCAGATCCTCTTATAAGAAGCTAATAGAGGTTCAGATCCTCTTATAACAAATTAACAGACGTTTTCCTGCTCTTTTAAAAC
>NW_027195499.1:2500-77500 GCF_038502225.1 Cherax quadricarinatus | reverse complement strand
GTGAGAGGTAGTAGTGACCATCCAAGACCATGTCATAGTGGTCCAGTAGTTGTGAGAGGCAGAAGTGACCATCCAAGACCATGTTATTATGGTCCAGTAGTTGTGAGAGGTAGTAGTGACCATCCAAGACCATGTTATTATGGTCCAGTAGTTGTGAGAGGCAGTAGTGACCATCCAAGACCATGTCATAGTGGTCCAGTAGTTGTGAGAGGCAGTAGTGACCATCCAAGACCATGTTATAGTGGTCCAGTAGTTGTGAGAGGTAGTAGTGACCATCCAAGACCATGTTATAGTGGTCCAGTAGTTGTGAGAGGCAGTAGTGACCATCCAAGACCATGTTATAGTGGTCCAGTAGTTGTGAGAGGTAGTAGTGACCATCCAAGACCATGTTATAATGGTCCAGTTGTTGTGAGTGGCAGTAGAGACCATCCAAGAACATGTTATAGTGGTCCAGCAGTTGTGAGAGGCAGGAGTGACCATCCAAGACCATGTCATAGTGGTCCAGTAGTTGTGAGAGGCAGTAGAGACCATCCAAGACCATGTCATAGTGGTCCAGCAGTTGTGAGAGGCAGGAGTGATTATCCAACACCATGTCATAGTGGTCCAGCAGTTGTGAGAGGCAGTAGAGACCATCCAAGACCATGTCATAGTGGTCCAGTAGTTGTGAGAGGCAGCAGAGACCATCCAAGACCATGTCATAGTGGTTCAGCAGTTGTGAGAGGCAGTAGAGACCATCCAAGACCATGTCATAGTGGTCCAGCAGTTGTGAGAGGCAGGAGTGACCATCCAAGACCATGTCATAGTGGTCCAGCAGTTGTGATAGGCAGGAGTGACCATCCAAGACCATGTCATAGTGGTCCAGCAGTTGTGAGAGGCAGGAGTGACCATCCAAGACCATGTTATAGTGGTCCAGTAGTTGTGAGAGGCAGGAGTGATCATCCAAAACCATGGCATAGTGGTCCAGTAGTTGTGAGAGGCAGGAGAGACCATCCAAGGCCATGTCATAGTGGTCCAGTAGTTGTGAGAGGCAGTAGAGACCATCCAAGACCATGTCATAGTGGTCCAGCAGTTGTGAGAGGCAGGAGTGACCATCCATGACCTTGTCATAGTGGTCCAGTAATTGTGAGAGGCAGTAGAGACCATCCAAGACCATGTTATAGTGGTCCAGTAGTTGTGAGAGGCAGTAGAGACCATCCAAGACCATGTTATAGTGGTCCAGTAGTTGTGAGTGGCAGTAGAGACCATCCAAGACCATGTCATAGTGGTCCAGCAGTTGTGAGAGACAGTAGAGACCATCCAAGTCCATGTCATAGTGGTCCAGTAGTTGTGAGAGGCAGTAGTGACCATCCAAGACCATGGCATAGTGGTCCAGTAGTTGTGAGAGGCAGTAGTGACCATCCAAGACCATGTCATATTGGTCCAGCAGTTGTGAGAGGCAGGAGTGATTATCCAAGACCATGTCATAGTGGTCCAGCAGTTGTGAGAGGCAGTAGAGACCATCCAAGACCATGTCATAGTGGTCCAGTAGTTGTGAGAGGCAGCAGAGACCATCCAAGACCATGTCATAGTGGTTCAGCAGTTGTGAGAGGCAGTAGAGATCATCCAAGACCATGTCATAGTGGTCCAGCAGTTGTGAGAGACAGGAGTGACCATCCAAGACCATGTCATAGTGGTCCAGTAGTTGTGAGAGGCAGGAGTGACCATCAAAGACCATGTCATAGTGGTCCAGCAGTTGTGAGAGGCAGTAGAGACCATCCAAGGCCATGTCATAGTGGTCCAGCAGTTGTGAGAGGCAGTAGTGACCATCCAAGATCATGTCATAGTGGTCCAGTAGTTGTGAGAGGCAGTAGTGACCATCCAAGACCATGGCATAGTGGTCCAGTAGTTGTGAGAGGCAGTAGTGACCATCCAAGACCATGGCATAGTGGTCCAGTAGTTGTGAGAGGCAGTAGTGACCATCCAAGACCATGTTACAGTGGTCCAGTAGTTGTGAGTGGCAGTAGAGACCATCCAAGGCCATGTTATAGTGGTCCAGTAGTTGTTAGAGGCAGTAGAGACCATCCAAGACCATGTCATAGTGGTCCAGCAGTTGTGAGAGGCAGTAGTGACCATCCAAGACCATGTCATAGTGGTCCAGTAGTTGTGAGAGGCAGTAGTGACCATCCAAGACCATTTTATAGTGGTCCAGTAGTTGTGAGAGGCAGTATTGACCATCTAAGACCATGTCATAGTGGTCCAGTAGTTGTGAGAGGCAGTAGTGACCATCCAAGACCATGTCATAGTGGTCCAGTAGTTGTGAGAGGCAGTAGTGACCATCCAAGACCATGTTATAGTGGTCCAGTAGTTGTGAGAGGCAGCAGTGACCATCCAAGACCATGTCATAGTGGTCCAGTAGTTGTGAGAGGCAGTAGTGACCATCCAAGACCATGTTATTATGGTCCAGTAGTTGTGAGAGGCAGTAGTGACCATCCAAGACCATGTCATAGTGGTCCAGTAGTTGTGAGAGGCAGTAGTGACCATCGAAGACCATGTTATAGTGGTCCAGTAGTTGTGAGAGGTAGTAGTGACCATCCAAGACCATGTCATAGTGGTCCAGTAGTTGTGAGAGGCAGTAGTGACCATCCAAGACCATGTTATTATGGTCCAGTAGTTGTGAGAGGTAGTAGTGACCATCCAAGACCATGTTATTATGGTCCAGTAGTTGTGAGAGGCAGTAGTGACCATCCAAGACCATGTCATAGTGGTCCAGTAGTTGTGAGAGGCAGTAGTGACCATCCAAGACCATGTTATAGTGGTCCAGTAGTTGTGAGAGGTAGTAGTGACCATCCAAGACCATGTTATAGTGGTCCAGTAGTTGTGAGAGGCAGTAGTGACCATCCAAGACCATGTTATAGTGGTCCAGTAGTTGTGAGAGGTAGTAGTGACCATCCAAGACCATGTCATAGTGGTCCAGTAGTTGTTAGAGGCAGTAGTGACCATCCAAGACCATGTCATAGTGGTCCAGTAGTTGTGAGAGGCAGTAGTGACCATCCAAGACCATGTTATAGTGGTCCAGTAGTTGTGAGAGGCAGTAGTGACCATCCAAGACCATGTTATAGTGGTCCAGTAGTTGTGAGAGGCAGTAGTGACCATCCAAGACCATGTTATAGTGGTCCAGTAGTTGTGAGAGGCAGTAGTGACCATCCAAGACCATGTCATAGTGGTCCAGTAGTTGTGAGAGGCAGTAGTGACCATCCAAGACCATGTTATAGTGGTCCAGTAGTTGTGAGAGGCAGTAGTGACCATCCAAGACCATGTTATAGTGGTCCAGTAGTTGTGAGAGGCAGTAGTGACCATCCAAGACCATGTCATAGTGGTCCAGTAGTTGTTAGAGGCAGTAGTGACCATCCAAGACCATGTCATAGTGGTACTAGGTCACATAAGTACCAGATATTATTCGTACGAGGTACCAGGTAACAGGTACGAAACATCATGTAACAAAGGTACCAAATACCATGTACGAGACAGCAGATACCAGGTACTAGACAGGAAATACTTGGTAAGAGACAGCAGGTTTCAGGTACGAGACAGCAGGTACTAGGTACAAGACAGCAGGTATCAGGTACGAGATAGCAGGTACTAAGTACGAGACAGCAGGTACTACGTACGATACACCAGGTACGAGGCACCAGGTACCCGGTACGAGACACCAGGTACGAGACACCAGGTACCAGGTATGAGACACCAGGTACCAGGTAGGAGACACCAGGTACGGGACACCAGGTACAAGGTAGGAGACACCAGGAACGAGACACCAGGTACCAGGTACCAGGTACTGCCGTCAACAAACTTGGGAGTTGTTCAACTTGTAACAAGAGACCGAATATCAGAGCAGACAAGTTCACACCACAGCTCACCACAGCTCACCACAGCTCACCACAGCTCACCACAGCTCACCACAGCTCACCACAGCACACCACAGCACACCACAGCACACCACAGCACACCACAGCTCACCACAGCTCACCACAGCACACCACAGCACACCACAGCTCACCACAGCACACCACAGCACACCACAGCACACCACAGCACACCACAGCTCACCACAGCACACCACAGCTCACCACAGCTCACCACAGCACACCACACCTCACCACAGCTCACCACAGCTCACCACAGCACACCACAGCACACCACAGCACACCACAGCACACCACAGCTCACCACAGCACACCACAGCACACCACAGCTCACCACAGCTCACCACAGCTCACCACAGCTCACCACAGCACACCACAGCACACCACACCTCACCACAGCTCACCACAGCACACCACAGCACACCACAGCACACCACAGCACACCACAGCACACCACAGCACACCACAGCACACCAAAGCACACCACAGCTCACCACAGCTCACCACAGCACACCACAGCACACCACAGCACACCACACCTCACCACAGCTCACCACAGCACACCACAGCACACCACAGCACACCACAGCACACCACAGCACACCACACCTCACCACAGCTCACCACAGCACACCACAGCACACCACAGCACACCACAGCACACCACAGCACACCACAGCACACCACAGCACACCACAGCTCACCACAGCTCACCACAGCACACCACAGCACACCACAGCACACCACAGCTCACCACAGCACACCACAGCACACCACAGCTCACCACAGCTCACCACAGCACACCACAGCACACCACAGCACACCACAGCTCACCACAGCACACCACAGCACACCACAGCTCACCACAGCACACTACAGCACACCACAGCACACCACAGCTCACCACAGCACACCACAGCACACCACAGCACACCACAGCTCACCACAGCATACCACAGCTCACCACAGCACACCACAGCACACCACAGCACACCACAGCACACCACAGCTCACCACAGCACACCACAGCACACCACAGCACACCACAGCACACCACACCTCACCACAGCTCACCACAGCACACCACAGCACACCACAGCACACCACAGCACACCACAGCACACCACAGCACACCACAGCACACCACACCTCACCACAGCTCACCACAGCACACCACAGCACACCACAGCACGCCACAGCTCACCACAGCACACCACAGCACACCACAGCACACCACAGCACACCACACCTCACCACAGCTCTCCACAGCACACCACAGCACACCACAGCTCACCACAGCACACCACACCTCACCACAGCTCACCACAGCACACCACAGCACACCACAGCTCACCACAGCACACCACACCTCACCACAGCACACCACAGCACACCACAGCACACCACAGCACACCACACCTCACCACAGCTCTCACCACAGCACACCACAGCACACCACAGCTCACCACAGCACACCACAGCACACCACAGCACACCACAGCACACCACACCTCACCACAGCTCACCACAGCACACCACAGCACACCACAGCACACCACAGCTCACCACAGCACACCACAGCACACCACAGCTCACCACAGCTCACCACAGCACACCACAGCACACCACAGCACACCACAGCACACCACAGCTCACCACAGCACACCACAGCACACCACAGCTCACCACAGCACACCACAGCACACCACAGCACACCACAGCTCACCACAGCACACCACAGCACACCACAGCACACCACAGCTCACCACAGCACACCACAGCTCACCACAGCACACCACAGCACACCACAGCACACCACAGCACACCACAGCTCACCACAGCACACCACAGCACACCACAGCTCACCACAGCTCACCACAGCACACCACAGCACACCACAGCACACCACACCTCACCACAGCTCACCACAGCACACCACAGCACACCACAGCACACCACAGCACACCACAGCACACCACAGCACACCACACCTCACCACAGCTCACCACAGCACACCACAGCACACCACAGCACACCACAGCACACCACAGCACACCACAGCACACCACACCTCACCACAGCTCACCACAGCACACCACAGCACACCACAGCACACCACAGCTCACCACAGCACACCACAGCACACCACAGCACACCACAGCACACCACACCTCACCACAGCTCACCACAGCACACCACAGCACACCACAGCTCACCACAGCACACCACACCTCACCACAGCTCACCACAGCACACCACAGCACACCACAGCTCACCACAGCACACCACACCTCACCACAGCACACCACAGCACACCACAGCACACCACACCTCACCACAGCTCTCACCACAGCACACCACAGCACACCACAGCTCACCACAGCACACCACAGCACACCACAGCACACCACAGCACACCACAGCTCACCACAGCACACCACAGCACACCACAGCACACCACAGCTCACCACAGCACACCACAGCTCACCACAGCACACCACAGCTCACCACAGCACACCACAGCTCACCACAGCACACCACAGCACACCACAGCACACCACAGCACACCACAGCACACCACAGCACACCACAGCACACCACAGCTCACCACAGCACACCACAGCACACCACAGCACACCACAGCACACCACAGCACACCACAGCACACCACAGCTCACCACAGCACACCACAGCACACCACAGCACACCACAGCACACCACAGCACACCACATCACACCACAGCACACCACAGCACACCACAGCACACCACAGCACACCACAGCTCACCACAGCACACCACAGCACACCACAGCACACCACAGCACACCACAGCTCACCACAGCACACCACAGCACACCACAGCTCACCACAGCACACCACAGCACACCACAGCACACCACAGCTCACCACAGCACACCACAGCACACCACAGCTTACCACAGCACACCACAGCACACCACAGCTCACCACAGCACATCACAGCACACCACACCTCACCACAGCACACCACAGCACACCACAGCACACCACAGCTCACCACAGCACACCACAGCACACCACACCTCACCACAGCACACCACAGCACACCACAGCACACCACAGCACACCACAGCTCACCACAGCACACCACAGCACACCACAGCTTACCACAGCACACCACAGCACACCACAGCACACCACAGCACACCACAGCTCACCACAGCACACTACAGCTTACCACAGCACACCACAGCACACCACAGCACACCACAGCTTACCACAGCTTACCACAGCACACCACAGCACACCACAGCTTACCACAGCACACCACAGCACACCACACCACACCACAGCTTACCACAGCTTACCCCAGCACACCACAGCACACCACAGCACACCACACCTCACCACAGCACGCCGCAGCACACCAGAGCACACCTGAGCACACCAGAGCACACCACAGCTCACCACAGCTTACCACAGCTTACCACAGCTCACCACACCTCACCACACCTCACCACACCTCACCACAGCTCACCACAGCTTACCACAGCTTACCACAGCTTACCACAGCTCACCACAGCTTACCACAGCTTCTCACAGCTTACCACAGCTTACCACAGCTCACCACAGCTTACCACAGCTTACCACAGCTTACCACAGCTTACCACAGCTCACCACAGCTTACCACAGCTTACCACAGCTCACCACAGCTTACCACAGCTTACCACAGCTCATCACAGCTCACTACAGCTTACAACAGCTTACCACAGCTCACCACAGCTTACCACAGCTTACCACAGCTCACCACAGCTCACTACAGCTTACAACAGCTTACCACAGCTCACCACAGCTCACCACAGCTTACCACAGCTTACCACAGCTCACCACAGTTCACCACAGCTTACCACAGCTTACCACAGCTCACCACAGCTCACCACAGCTCCATAACTCCTCACCATTGCACACCACAGCTCTATAACACCTCACCACAGCTCTCTAGAGCTCACCACAGCTCTATAACACCTCAACACAGCTCTCTAGAGCTCACCACAGCTCCATAACACATCACCACAGCACATCACAGCTCACCACAGCCCCATAACGCCTAACCACAGCTTGATAACACCTAACCACAGCTCACCAAAGCTCTGTAACACCTCACAATAGCTGAAGGACACCAGACATCACTGGGGGTCAGTTGAGGTCAGCAAAGGTCACCAGAGGTCACCAGAGGTCACCAGAGAACACTGGAGGTCACGAGAAGTCACTGGAGGTCACAAGGGGTCACCAGAAGCCACTGGAGGTCACCATGGGTCACCACAGGTCACTATAAATAACTGGAGGTCACAAGAAATCATTGGAGGTCACCAGAGGTCACTGGAAGTCACCAGAGACCGCCAAAAGTAACTGGAGGTCACCAGGGGTCATCAGAGGTCACCAAAAGTCGCTGGAGGTCAACAGGGGTCAATAGAGGTCACCAGAGGTCACCAGAGGTCACTGGAGGTCACCAGATGTCACTGAAGGTCACTGAAGGTCACTGGAGGTCACTGGAGGTCACCCGAGGTCACTGGAGGTCACTGGATGTCACCAGAGATCACTGAAGGTCACTGGAGGTCACCAGATGTAACTGGAGGTCACTGGAGGTCACCCTCAAGATGGTGTTGCAACATCAAGTTGTCAGGTTATTAAAGAGGTCACCAGAGGTCACTGGAGGTCACCAGAGGCCACCAGAGGTCACTGGAGGTCATCAGAGGTCACCAGAGGTCACCAGACGTCACTGGAGGTCACCAGAGGTCACTAGAGGTCACCAGAGGTCACCAGATGTCACTAGAGGTCACTGAAGGTCACTGGAGGTCACTGAAAGTCACTGGAGGTCACTGGAGATCATTAGAGATCAGTGGAGGTCACCAGAGGTCAGTAGAGGTCAGTGGAGGTAATTGGAGGTCATTAAAGGTCAGTGAAGGTCAGTGGAGGTCAGTGGAGGTCAATAGAGGTCAGTGGAGGCCACCAGAGGTCACCAGAGGTCACTGGAAATTACAAGATGTCACCGGAGGTCAGTGGAGGTCACCAGAGGTCATTGGAGGACACTGGAGGTCACCAGAGGTCACTAGAGGTCACTAGACGTCACCAGAGGTCACTGGAGGTCAACAGAGGTCAGTGAAGGTCAATAGAGGTCAGCGGAGGTCAGTGGAGGCCACTGGAGGTCACCAGAGGTCACTGGAGGTCACCAGAGGTCACTGGAGGTCACCAGAAATCACTTGAGGTCATCAGAGGTCAATGGAGGTCAGTGGAGGTCAGTGGAGGTCACTGGAGGTCACCAGAGGTCAGTTGAGGACAGTGGAGGTCAGTGGGGGTAACAAGAGGTCACTGGAGGTCACTAGAGATCACCAAAGATCACTGGAGGACACTGGAGGTCACCATAGGTCACCAGAGATCAGTGGAGGTCAGTGGAGGCCACCAGATGTCAGTGGAGGTCAGTGGAGGTCACCAGATGTCACTGGAGGTCACTGAAGGCCACCAGAGGTCAGTGGAGGTCAGTGGAGGTTACTGGAGGTCATTGGAGGCCACTGGAGGCCTCCAGAGGTCAGTGGAGGTCAATAGAGGTTACTGGAGGTCATTGGAGATCACTGGAGGCCACCAGAGGTCAGTGGAGGTCAGTGGAGGTTACTGGAGGTCACTGGAGGTCACTGAGGCCACCAGAGGTCAGTGGAGGTCAGTGGAGGTCGGTAGAGGTTACTGGAGGTCACTGGAGATCACTGGAGGTCACTGGAGGCCACCAGAGGTCAGTGGAGGTCAGTAGAGGTTACTGGAGGTCACTGGAGGTCATTGGAGGCCACCAGAGGTCAGTGGAGGTCAGCAGAAATTACTGGAGGTCACTGGAGGTCACTGGAGACCACCAGAGGTCAGTGGAGGTCAGTGGAGGTTACTGGAGGTCACTGGAGGTCACTGGAGGCCACCAGAGGTCAGTGGAGGTCAGTAGAGGTTACTGGAGGGCCCTGGAGGTCACTGGAGGCCAACAGAGGTCAGTGGAGGTCAGTAGAGGTTACTGGAGGTCACTGGAGGTCACTGGAGGCCACCAGAGGTCAGTGGAGGTCAGTAGAGGTTACTGGAGGTCACTGGAGGTCACTGGAAGCCACCAGAGGTCATTGGAGGTCACTGGAGGTTACTGGAGGTCCCTGGATTTCACTGGAGGCCACCAGAGGTAAGTGGAGGTCAGTAGAGGTTACTGGAGGTCACTGGAGGTCACTGGAAGGCACCAGAGGTCAGTGGAGGTTACTGGAGGTCACTGGAGGTCACTGGAGGCCACCAGATGTCAGTGGAGGTCAGTAGAGGTTACTGGAGGTCACTGGAGGTCACTGGAAGGCACCAGAGGTCAGTGGAGGTCAGTGGAGGTTACTGGAGGTCACTGGAGGTCACTGGAGGCCACCAGAGGTCAGTGGAGGTCAGTAGAGGTTACTGGAGGTCACTGGAGGTCACTGGAAGGCACCAGAGGTCAGTGGAGGTCAGTGGAGGTTACTGGAGGTCACTGGAGGTCACTGGAGGCCACCAGAGGTCAGTGGAGGTCAGTGGAGGTTACTGGAGGTCACTGGAGGTCACTGGAGGCCACCAGAGGTCAGTGGAGGTCAGTGGAGGTTACTGGAGGTCACTGGAGGTCACTGGAGGTCACTGGAGGCCACCAGAGGTCAGTGGAGGTCAGTGGAGGTTACTGGAGGTCACTGGAGGCCACCAAAGGTCAGTGGAGGTCAGTAGAGGTTACTGGAGGTCACTGGAGGTCACTGGAGGCCACCAGAGGTCAGTGGAGGTCAGTAGAGGTTACTGGAGGTCACTGGAGGTCACTGGAAGCCACCAGAGGTCAGTGGAGGTCAGTAGAGGTCACTGGAGGTCACTGGAGGCCACCAGAGGTCAGTGGAGGTCAGTGGAGGTTACTGGAGGTCACTGGAGGTCACTGGAGGCCACCAAAGGTCAGTGGAGGTCAGTAGAGGTTACTGGAGGTCACTGGAGGTCACTGGAGGCCACCAGAGGTCAGTGGAGGTCAGTAGAGGTCACTGGAGGTCACTGGAGGCCACCAGAGGTCAGTGGAGGTTACTGGAGGTCACTGGAGGCCACCAGAGGTCAGTGGAGGTCAACATCATCATAGTGTTTCAACATTATTAAAGGTTAATATTTACAAGTTGAGAATGTTAGTGGAATGTTGGTAATAATGTTGACTGGAATGTTGACTCTACCTCTCTCTCTAACTCTCTCTAATTCACTCTAACTCTCTCTAACTCTCTCTACACTCTCTAACTCCCTCTAACTCTCTCTACACTCTCTCTAACTCTCTCTACACTCTCTCTAACTCTCTCTAACTCTCTCTACACTCTCTCTAACTCCCTCTAACCCCAACCTCTGTCTACACTCTAACTCTCTCTAACTCTCTCTAACTCCTTCTAACTCTCTCTAACTCTCTCTACACTCTCTCTAACTCTCTCTAACTCTCTCTAACTCTAACTCTCTCTACACTCTCTCTAACTCTCTCTAACTCTCTCTAACTCTCTCTACACTCTCTCTAACTCCCTCTAACTCTCTCTAACTCTCTCTAACTCTCTCTACACTCTCTCTACACTTTATCTACACTCTCTCTGCACTCTAACTCTCACTACACTCTCTCTAACTCTCTCTAAACTCTTTCTACACTCTTTCTAACTCTCTCTACACTCTCTCTACACTCTCTCTAACTCTCTCTAAACTCTTTCTACACTCTTTCTAACTCTCTCTACACTGTCTCTAACTCTCTCCAAACTCTTTCTACACTCTCTCTAACTCTCTCTACACTCTCTCTACACTCTCTAACTCTCTCTAAACTCTTTCTACACTCTCTCTAACTCTCTCTACACTCTCTCTACACTCTCTCTAACTCTCTATACTCTCTCTCTATACTCTCTCTACACACTCTCTAACTCTCTCTACACTCTCTCTACCTCTCTCTACACTCTCTCTAACTCTCTCTACACTCTCTCTAACTCCCTCTACACTCTCTCTAACTCTCTCTACACTCTCATTAAACTATCTCTACACTCTCTCTAACTCTCTCTACACACTCTCTACACTCTCTAACTCTCTCTACACTCTCTCTACACTCTCTCTAACTCTTTCTAACTCTCTCTATACTCTCTCTAACTCTCTCTACACTCTCTCTACACTCTCTCTACACTCTCTCTACACTCTAACTCTCTCTACACTCTAACTCTCTCTACACTCTCTCTAACTCTCTCTAACTCTCTCTACACTCTCTCTACACTATTTCTAACTCTCTCTACACTCTCTCTAACTCTTTCTAACTCTCTCTATACTCTCTCTAACTCTCTCTACACTCTACACTATTTCTAACTCTCTCTACACACTCTCTCTACACTCTAACTCTCTCTACACTCTCTCTAACTCTCTCTACACTCTCTCTACACTCTAACTCTCTCTACACTCTACACTATTTCTAACTCTCTCTACACACTCTCTCTACACTCTAACTCTCTCTACACTCTCTCTAACTCTCTCTACACTCTCTCTACACTCTAACTCTCTCTACACTCTCTCTACACTCTAACTCTCTCTACACTCTAACTCTCTCTACACTCTCTCTGCACACTCTCTAACTCTCTCTACATTCTCTCTACACTCTCTCTACACTCTCTCTACACTCTCTCTACACTCTAACTCTCTCTACACTCTCTCTGCACACTCTCTAACTCTCTCTACACTCTCTCTACACTCTCTCTACACTCTAACTCTCTCTACACTCTCTCCGCACACTCTCTAACTCTCTCTACACTCTCTCTGCACACTCTCTAACTCTCTCTACATTCTCTCTACACTTTCTCTACACTCTCTCTACACTCTCTCTACACTCTCTCTACACTCTCTCTACACTCTCTCTACACTCTCTCTCTACACTCTAACTCTCTCTACACTCTCTCTACACTCTCTCTAACTCTCTCTACACTCTCTCTACACTATTTCTAACTCTCTCTACACTCTCTCTAACTCTTTCTAACTCTCTCTATACTCTCTCTAACTCTCTCTACACTCTCTCTACACTCTAACTCTCTCTACACTCTCTCTAACTCTCTCTACACTCTCTCTACACTCTCTCTATACTCTCTCTACACTCTCTCTACACTCTAACTCTCTCTATACTCTCTCCGCACACTCTCTAACTCTCTCTACATTCTCTCTACACTCTCTCTACACTCTCTCTACACTCTAACTCTCTCTATACTCTCTCCGCACACTCTCTAACTCTCTCTACACTCTCTCTACACTCTCTCTACACTCTAACTCTCTCTACACTCTCTCTAACTCTCTCTACACTCTCTCTACACTATTTCTAACTCTCTCTACACTCTCTCTAACTCTTTCTAACTCTCTCTATAATCTCTCTAACTCTCTCTACACTCTCTCCACACTATTTCTAACTCTCTCTACACTCTCTCTAACTCTCTCTACACTCTCTCTACACTCTCTCTACACTCTCTCTAACTCTCTCTACACTCTCTCTACACTCTCTCTAACTCTCTCTAACTCTCTCTACACTCTCTCTACACTCTCTCCGCACACTCTCTAACTCTCTCTACACTCTCTCTACCTCTCTCTACACTCTAACTCTCTCTACACTCTCTCTAACCCTCTCTACACTCTCTCTACACTCTAACTCTCTCTACACTCTCTCTAACTCTCTCTACACGCTCTCTACACTATTTCTAACTCTCTCTACACTCTCTCTAACTCTTTCTAACTCTCTCTATACTCTCTCTAACTCTCTCTACACTCTCTCTACACTATTTCTAACTCTCTATTCACTCTCTCTACACTCTAACTCTCTCTACACTCTCTCTAACTCTCTCTACACTCTCTCTACACTCTCTCTAACTCTCTCTACACTCTCTCTACACTCTCTCTACACACTCTCTAACTCTCTCTACACTCTCTTTACACTCTCTCTACACTCTCTTTAACTCTCTCTACACTCTCTCTACACTCTCTCTACACTCTCTCTACGCACTCTCTAACTCTCTCTACACTTTCTCTACCTCTCTCTACACTCTCTCTACACTCTCTCTACACTCTCTCTACACTCTCTCTACACTCTCTCTAACTCTTTCTAACTCTCTCTATACTCTCTCTAACTCTCTATACACTCTCTCCACACTCTCTCTACACTCTCTCTACACTCTCTCTACACTCTCTCTACGCACTCTCTAACTCTCTCTACACTTTCTCTACCTCTCTCTACACTCTCTCTACACTCTCTCTACACTCTCTCTACACTCTCTCTACACTCTCTCTTACTCTCTCTACACTCTCTCTACACTCTCTCTACACTCTCTCTACACTCTCTCTACACTCTCTCTACACTCTCTCTAACTCTTTCTAACTCTCTCTATACTCTCTCTAACTCTCTATACACTCTCTCCACACTCTCTCTACACTCTCTCTACACTCTCTCTACACTCTCTCTACACTCTCTCTACACTCTCTCTTACTCTCTCTACACTCTCTCTACACTCTCTCTACACTCTCTCTACACTCTCTCTACACTCTCTCTACACTCTCTCTACACTCTCTCTAACTCTTTCTAACTCTCTCTATACTCTCTCTAACTCTCTATACACTCTCTCCACACTCTCTCTACACTCTCTCTAACTCTCTCTACACTCTCTCTAACTCTCTCTACACTCTCTCTACACTCTCTCTACACTTTCTCTACACTCTCTCTACACTCTCTCTACACTCTCTCTACACTCTCTCTACACTCTCTCTAACTCTCTCTACACTCTTTCTACACTCTCTCTAACTCTCTCTACACTCTCTCTAACTCTCTCTACACTCTCTCTACACTCTCTCTACACTCTCTCTAACTCTTTCTAACTCTCTCTATACTCTCTCTAACTCTCTCTACACTCTCTCTACACTCTCTCTAACTCTCTCTACACTCTCTCTGCACTCTAACTCTCTCTACACTCTCTCTACACTCTCTTTATCTCTCTCTACACTCTCTCTACACTCTCTCGAACTCTTTCTAACTCTCTCTATACTCTCTCTAACTCTCTCTACACTCTCTCTATACTCTCTCTAACTCTCTCTACACTCTCTCTATACTCTCTCTAACTCTCTCTACACTCTCTCTATACTCTATCTAACTCTCTCTACACTCTCTCTAACTCTCTCTACACTTTCTCTACTCTCTCTCTACACTATCTCTAATTCTCTCTACACTCTCTCTATACTCTCTCTACACACTCTCTAACTCTCACTACACTCTCTCTAACTCTCTCTACACTCTCTCTAACTCTCTCTACACTCTCTCTAACTCTCTCTACACACTCTCTAACTCTCACTACACTCTCTCTAACTCTCTCTACACTCTCTCTAACTCTCTCTACACTCTCTCTAACTCTCTCTACACTCTCTCTAACTCTCTCTACACTCTCTCTAACTCTCTCTACACTCTCTCTAACTCTCTCTACACTCTCTCTAACTCTCACTACACTCTCTCTAACTCTCTCTACACTCTCTCTAACTCTCTCTACACTCTCTCTAACTCTCTCTACACTCTCTCTAACTCTCTCTATACTCTCTCTACATTCTCTCTTCACTCTCTCTAACTCTCACTACACTCTCTCTAAACTCTCTCTACACTCTCTCTAACTCTCTCTACACTCTCTCTACACTCTCTCTAACTCTCTCTACACTCTCTCTAACTCTCTCTACACTCTCTCTACACTCTCTCTAAACTCTCTCTACACTCTCTCTAACTCTCTCTAAACTCTCTCTACACTCTCTCTAACTCTCTCTACACTCTCTCTAACTCTCTCTACACTCTCTCTAACTCTCTCTACACTCTCTCTAACTCTCTCTACACTCTCTCTAACTCTCTCTACACTCGCTCTACCTCTCTCTACACTCTCTCTAACTCTCTCTACACTCTCTCTAACTCTCTCTACACTCTCTCTAACTCTCTTTACACTCTCTCTAACTCTCTCTACACTCTCTCTAACTCTCTCTACACTCTCTCTAACTCTCTCTACACTCTCTCTAACTCTCTCTACACTCTCTCTAACTCTCACTACACTCTCTCTAACTCTCACTACACTCTCTCTACATTCTCTCTTCACTCTCTCTAACTCTCACTACACTCTCTCTAAACTCTCTCTACACTCTCTCTAACTCTCTCTACACTCTCTCTACACTCTCTCTAACTCTCTCTAAATCTCTCTACCTCTCTCTACACTCTCTCTAACTCTCTCTACACTCTCTCTACACTCTCTCTAACTCTCTCTACACTCTCTCTACACTCTCTCTACACTCTCTCTACACTCTCTCTAACTCTCTCTACACTCTCTCTACACTCTCTCTACACTCTCTCTAACTCTCTCTACACTCTCTCTACACTCTCTCTAACCCTTTCTACACTCTCTCTAACTCTCTCTACACTCTCTCTACCTCTCTCTACACTCTCTCTAACTCTCTCTACACTCTCTCAAACTCTCTCTACACTCTCCGTAACTCTCTTTGCTCTCTCTCTCTCTACCTCTCTCTACACTCTCTCAAACTCTCTCTACACTCTCTGTAACTCTCTTTGCACTCTCTCTAACTCTCTCTACACTCTCTCTACTCTCTCTAACTCTCTCTCTACACTCTCTCAAACTCTCTCTACACTCTCTGTAACTCTCTTTACACTCTCTCTAACTCTCTCTACACTCTCTCTACTCTCTCTAACTCTCTCTCTACACTCTCTCTACTCTCGCTCTCTAACTCTCTCTACACTCTCTCTAACTCTCTCTACGCTCTCTCTAACTCTCTCTGTACTCTCCCTACATTCTCTCTTCACTCTCTCTAACTCTCTCTAAACTCTCTCTACACTCTCTCTACACTCTCTCTATACTCTCTCTACACTCTCTCTACACTCTCTCTACACTCTCTCTACACTCTCTCTAACTCTCTCTAACTCTCTCTGCACTCTCTCTACCTCTCTCTACACTCTCTCTAACTCTCTCTACACTCTCTCTACTCTCTCTCTACACTCTCTCTACCTCTCTCTACACTCTCTCTAATTCTCTCTACACTCTCTCTACACTCTCTCTAACTCTCTCTACACGCTATCTAACTCTCTCTACGTCTCTCTACACTCTCTCTACACTCTCTCTAACTCTCTATACACTCTCTCTACACTCTCTCTAACTCTCTCTACACTCTCTCTAACTCTCTCTACACTCTCTCTACACTCTCTCTAACTCTCTCTACACACTCTCTAACTCTCTCTACACTCTCTCTACTCTCTCTAACTCTCTCTCTACACTCTCTCTAAATCTCTCTACACGCTCTCTAACTCTCTCTACACTCTCTCTACACTCTCTCTACACTCTCTCTACACTCTCTCTAACTCTCTCTACACACTCTCTAACTCTCTCTACACTCTCTCTACACTCTCTCTACACTCTCTCTAACTCTCTCTACACTCTCTTTAACTCTCTTTACACTCTCTCTACCTCTCTCTTCACTCTCTCTACTCTCTCTCTACACTCTCTCTCTCTCACTCTCTCACTCTCTCACTCTCACTCTCTCACTCTCTCACTCTCACTCTCTCACTCTCTCACTCTCTCACTCTCTCACTCTCACTCTCTCACTCTCTCACTCTCTCACTCTCTCACTCTCTCACTCTCTCACTCTCTCACTCTCTCTCTCACTCTCTCACTCTCACTCTCTCACTCTCTCACTCTCTCACTCTCTCACTCTCACTCTCACTCTCTCACTCTCTCACTCTCTCACTCTCTCACTCTCACTCTCTCACTCTCTCACTCTCTCACTCTCACTCTCTCACTCTCTCACTCTCTCACTCTCTCACTCTCACTCTCTCACTCTCTCACTCTCACTCTCTCACTCTCTCACTCTCTCACTCTCTCACTCTCACTCTCTCACTCTCTCACTCTCTCACTCTCTCACTCTCACTCTCTCACTCTCTCACTCTCACTCTCTCTCTCACTCTCTCACTCTCTCACTCTCTCACTCTCTCTCACTCTCTCACTCTCACTCTCTCACTCTCTCACTCACTCTCTCTCACTCCTCTCTTCACTCTCTCACTCACCTCTCTCACTCTCTCTCTCTCACTCTCTCTCTCTCTCACTCACCTCTCACTCTCTCACTCCCACTCTCACCTCTCACTCTCTCACTCTCTCACTCTCTCACTCTCACTCTCTCACACTCTCACTCTCACCTCACCTCTCTCACTCTCTCACTCACCTCTCTCACCTCTCTCACCTCTCACCTCTCTCACCTCTCTCCTCTCACTCTCACTCTCTCTCTCACTCTCTCACTCTCTCACTCTCTCTCTCACCTCTCCCACTCCACTCACCTCCTCTCACCTCTCACTCACTCACTCACTCTCTCTCACTCCCACTCTCACTCTCTCACTCTCTCACCTCTCACCTCACTCACTCTCTCACCTCTCACTCTCATCTCTCACTCATCTCACTCTCACTCTCTCTCTCTCACCTCACTCACTCTCTCACTCTCTCACTCTCTCACCTCTCACCTCACCTCACCTCCTCTCACCTCTCTCACCTCTCTCCTCCCTCCACTCACCTCACTCACCTCTCACCTCTCACCTCTCACCTCTCACTCTCACTCACTCACCTCTCTCACCTCTCACTCTCACTCTCTCCTCACTCTCTCACTCACTCACTCTCTCACTCTCACCTCTCACTCTCTCACTCTCTCACTCTCTCACTCTCTCACCTCCACTCTCTCACCTCACTCACTCTCTCTACTCCTCACTCACCTCTCACCTCTCACCTCTCTCTCACCTCTCACCTCTCACTCACTCTCACCTCTCACCTCTCACCTCTCTCACTCACCTCTCTCTCTCCTCACCTCTCACCTCTCACCTCTCACTCTCACTCTCACTCTCACCTCTCACCTCCCACTCTCTCTCCTCTCACTCTCTCACTCTCTCCACTCACCTCTCACTCTCTCACTCTCACTCTCACCTCTCACTCTCACCTCTCACTCTCACCTCACTCTCCTCACTCTCTCACCTCTCACCTCTCTCACTCTCACCTCTCACCTCACTCTCACTCTCTCACTCCTCCACTCACCTCCCACTCTACTCTCTCTCTACCTCACTCTCTCACTCTCACTCTCTCACTCTCATCTCTCATCATTTCTACTCTCACACTCTCTCACTCTCTCTCTCTCACTCTCTACTCTCTCACTCTCTCACCTCTCACTCTCACTCTCTCCTCACTCTCTCACTCACTCTCTCACTCACTCTCTCACTCTCTCTCTCTCCTCACTCTCCCACCTCTCCCACCTCTCTCTCTCACTCTCCCACCTCTCTCTCTCACTCACCTCACTCACTCTCTCACTCTCTCACTCACCTCTCTCACCCCTCTCACCTCTCACTCTCACTCTCTCACTCTCTCACCTCACCCCTCTCACCTCACCTCTCTCCTCATCTCTCACTCTCTCACTCTCTCACCTCACCTCTCTCACCTCACCTCCACTCACTCTCACTCACTCTCTCACTCTCACCTCTCACCTCACTCTCTCACTCACTACTCTCACCTCTCACTCACTCTCACCTCACTCTCACCTCTCCTCTCACTCACTCACCTCACCTCATCACTCTCTCACTCCCCACTCTCTCTCACTCTCACTCTCTCACTCTCTCACCTCCTCACTCTCCACCACTCTACTCTCTCACTCTCACTCACTCTCTCACTCACCTCTCACTCTCTCACCTCTCACCTCTCACCTCCTCACCTCTCACTCTCACTCTCCCACCTCCACTCCATCTCCTCTCTCACTCTCTCACTCTCTCACTCTCTCACTCTCTCTCTCTCACACACACACACTCACTCTCTCACTCTCTCACTCTCTCTCTCACTCTCTCACTCTCTCACTCTCTCACTCTCACTCTCTCACTCACTCACTCTCTCACTCTCTCACTCTCTCACTCTCTCACTCTCTCACTCTCTCACTCACTCACTCTCTCACTCTCTCACTCTCTCACTCTCTCACTCACTCACTCTCTCACTCTCTCACTCTCTCACTCTCTCACTCTCTCACTCACTCACTCTCTCACTCACTCACTCTCTCACTCTCTCACTCTCTCACTCTCTCACTCACTCACTCTCTCACTCTTTCCCTCTCTCACTCTGTCACTCACTCACTCTCTCACTCACTCACTCTCTCACTCTCTCACTCTCTCACTCACTCACTCTCTCACTCTCTCACTCTCTCACTCACTCACTCACTCTCTCACTCTCTCACTCTCTCACTCTCTCACTCTCTCACTCACTCACTCTCTCACTCTCTCACTCTGTCACTCACTCACTCTCTCACTCACTCACTCTCTCACTCTCTCACTCTCTCACTCACTCACTCTCTCACTCTCTCACTCTCTCACTCTCTCACTCTCTCACTCACTCACTCTCTCACTCTCTCACTCTCTCACTCTCTCACTCTCTCACTCTCTCACTCTCTCACTCTCTCACTCTCTCACTCTCTCACTCTCTCACTGATCCTACACTCATGTAATTGCTACTCTGACAAGTACCCAACAGCCCTGTTAAATGGGAGAGGGGAGGGGGAGGGGGAGAGGGAAGGGGAGAGGGGAGAGGGAAGGGGAGAGGGGAGAGGGAAGGGGAGAGGGGAGAGGGAAGGGGAGAGGGGAGAGAGAGACGTTATGTATTAGAGGTAATTTATATGATAACAAGAGGTTGGTCTGTTCGTCAGGTTGTTGGTGGTGGCTGCTGGTAGTTGTGGTCTACCTCTAGGGCTGTTCTGGGACGGTCCATGACCAGGCCTGGTGGTGGATCAGGACCTGATCAACCAGGTTGTTACTGCTGGCCGCACGTAATCCGACGTAGGAACCACAGCCTGGCTGGTCAGGTACTGTGTGTCTGTCCAGCTCTCTCTTGAAGACAACCAGGGGTCTTGAAGACAACCAGGGATCTTGAAGACAACCAGGGATCTTGAAGACAACCAGGGATCTTGAAGACAACTAGGGGTCTTGAAGACAACCAGGGGTCTTGAAGACAGCCAGGGATCTTGAAGACAACCAGGGGTCTTGAAGACAACCAGGGGTCTTGAAGACAACCAGGAGTCTTGAAGACAACCAGGGGTCTTGAAGACAACCAGGGGTCTTGAAGACAACCAGGGATCTTGAAGACAACCAGGAGTCTTGAAGACAACCAGGGATCTTGAAGACAACCAGGGGTCTTGAAGACAACCAGGGATCTTGAAGACAACCAGGAGTCTTGAAGACAACCAGGGGTCTTGAAGACAACCAGGGATCTTGAAGACAACCAGGGATCTTGAAGACAACCAGGGATCTTGAAGACAGCAAGGGATCTTGAAGACAACCAGGGGTCTTGAAGACAACCATGGATCTTGAAGACAACCAGGGATCTTGAAGACAACCAGGGATCTTGAAGACAACCATGGATCTTGAAGACAACCAGGGGTCTTGAAGACAACCAGGGATCTTGAAGACAACCAGGGATCTTGAAGACAACCAGGGGTCTTGAAGACAACCATGGATCTTGAAGACAACCAGGGGTCTTGAAGACAACCAGGGGTCTTGAAGACAACCAGGGATCTTGAAGACAACCAGGGATCTTGAAGACAACCAGGGATCTTGAAGACAACCAGGGGTCTTGAAGACAACCAGGGATCTTGAAGACAACCAGGGATCTTGAAGACAACCAGGGGTCTTGAAGACAACCATGGATCTTGAAGACAACCAGGGGTCTTGAAGACAACCAGGGATCTTGAAGACAACCAGGGATCTTGAAGACAACCAGGGATCTTGAAGACAACCAGGGATCTTGAAGACAACCAGGGATCTTGAAGACAACCAGGGGTCTTGAAGACAACCATGGATCTTGAAGACAAACAGGGGTCTTGAAGACAACCAGGGGTCTTGAAGACAACCAGTGGTCTTGAAGACAACCAGGGATCTTGAAGACAACCAGGGAGCTTGAAGACAACCAGGGGTCTTGAAGACAACCAGGGATCTTGAAGACAACCAGGGGTGTTGAAGACAACCAGGGGTCTTGAAGACAACCATGGATCTTGAAGACAACCAGGGATCTTGAAGACAACCAGGGGTCTTGAAGACAACCAGGGATCTTGAAGACAACCAGGGGTCTTGAAGACAACCAGGGATCTTGAAGACAACCAGGGGTCTTGAAGACAACCAGGGATCTTGAAGACAACCAGGGAGCTTGAAGACAACCAGGGATCTTGAAGACAACCAGGGATCTTGAAGACAACCAGGGATCTTGAAGACAACCATGGATCTTGAAGACAACCATGGATCTTGAAGACAACCATGGATCTTGAAGACAACCAGGGATCTTGAAGACAACCATGGATCTTGAAGACAACCAGGGATCTTGAAGACAACCATGGAGCTTGAAGACAACCATGGATCTTGAAGACAACCAGGGATCTTGAAGACAACCAGGGGTCTTGAAGACAACCAGGGGTCTTGAAGACAACCAGGGGTCTTGAAGACAACCAGGGATCTTGAAGACAACCAGGGGTCTTGAAGGCAACCAGGGATCTTGAAGACAACCAGGGGTCTTGAAGACAACCAGGGGTCTTGAAGACAACCAGGGAGCTTGAAGACAACCAGGGATCTTGAAGACAACCATGGATCTTGAAGACAACCATGGATCTTGAAGACAACCAGGGATCTTGAAGACAACCAGGGGTCTTGAAGACAACCAGGGGTCTTGAAGACAACCAGGGGTCTTTAAGACAACCAGGGGTCTTGAAGACAACCAGGGATCTTGAAGACAACCAGGGCTCTTGAAGACAACCAGGGGTCTTGAAGACAACCAGTGATCTTGAAGACAACCAGGGGTCTTGAAGACAAACAGGGGTCTTGAAGACAACCAGGGATCTTGAAGACAACCAGGGGTCTTGAAGACAACCAGGGGTCTTGAAGACAACCAGGGGTCTTGAAAACAACCAGGGGTCTTGAAGACAACCAGGGATCTTGAAGACAACCAGGGATCTTGAAGACAACCAGGGATCTTGAAGACAACCATGGATCTTGAAGACAACCAGGGATCTTGAAGACAACCAGGGGTCTTGAAGACAACCATGGATCTTGAAGACAACCATGGATCTTGAAGACAACCATGGATCTTGAAGACAACCATGGATCTTGAAGACAACCAGGGATCTTGAAGACAACCATGGATCTTGAAGACAACCAGGGATCTTGAAGACAACCAGGGATCTTGAAGACAACCATGGATCTTGAAGACAACCAGGGGTCTTGAAGACAACCATGGATCTTGAAGACAACCAGGGAGCTTGAAGACAACCATGGATCTTGAAGACAACCAGGGAGCTTGAAGACAACCAGGGATCTTGAAGACAACCATGGATCTTGAAGACAACCATGGATCTTGAAGACAACCAGAAGCTTGAAGACAACCAGGGATCTTGAAGACAACCAGGGAGCTTGAAGACAACAAGGGATCTTGAAGACAACCATGGATCTTGAAGACAACCAGGGATCTTGAAGACAACCAGGGATCTTGAAGACAACCAGGGATCTTGAAGACAACCATGGATCTTGAAGACAACCATGGATCTTGAAGACAACCATGGTTCTTGAAGACAACCATGGATCTTGAAGACAACCAGGGATCTTGAAGACAACCAGGGATCTTGAAGACAACCAGGGATCTTGAAGACAACCAGGGATCTTGAAGACAACCAGGGATCTTGAAGACAACCATGGATCTTGAAGACAACCAGGGATCTTGAAGACAACCAGGGAGCTTGAAGACAACCAGGGATCTTGAAGACAACCAGGGGTCTTGAAGACAACCAGGGGTCTTGAAGACAACCATGGATCTTGAAGACAACCAGGGATCTTGAAGATAACCATGGATCTTGAAGACAACCAGGGAGCTTGAAGACAACCAGGGAGCTTGAAGACAACCAGGGGTCTTGAAGACAACCAGGGAGCTTGAAGACAACCAGGGGTCTTGAAGACAACCAGGGAGCTTGAAGACAACCAGGGGTCTTGAAGACAACCATGGATCTTGAAGACAACCAGTGAGCTTGAAGACAACCAGGGAGCTTGAAGACAACCAGGGGTCTTGAAGACAACCAGGGAGCTTGAAGACAACCAGGGGTCTTGAAGACAACCATGGATCTTGAAGACAACCAGGGATCTTGAAGACAACCAGGGGTCTTGAAGACAACCAGGGGTCTTGAAGACAACCATGGATCTTGAAGACAACCAGGGATCTTGAAGACAACCAGGGGTCTTGAAGACAACCAGGGGTCTTGAAGACAACCAGGGGTCTTGAAGACAACCAGGGATCTTGAAGACAACCAGGGATCTTGAAGACAACCAGGGGTCTTGAAGACAACCAGGGGTCTTGAAGACAACCGGGGAGCTTGAAGACAACCAGGGATCTTGAAGACAACCAGGGGCTTTGAAGACAACCAGGGATCTTGAAGACAACCAGGGATCTTGAAGACAACCAGGGATCTTGAAGACAACCAGGGGTCTTGAAGACAACCAGGGATCTTGAAGACAACCAGGGAGCTTGAAGACAACCAGGGGTCTTGAAGACAACCAGGGGTCTTGAAGACAAGTATGGATATTGAAGACAACCAGGGATCTTGAAGACAACCAGGGGTCTTGAAGACAACCAGGGATCTTGAAGACAACCAGGGGTCTTGAAGACAACCATGGGTCTTGAAGACAACCAGGGGTCTTGAAGACAACCAGGGGTCTTGAAGACAACCAGGGATCTTGAAGACAACCAGGGGTCTTGAAGACAACCAGGGGTCTTGAAGACAACCAGGGGTCTTGAAGACAACCTGGGAGCTTGAAGACAACCAGGGGTCTTGAAGACAACCAGGGGTCTTGAAGACAACCAGGGGTCTTGAAGACAACCAGGAGTCTTGAAGACAACCAGGGATCTTGAAGACAACCAGGGGTCTTGAAGACAACGAGGGGTCTTGAAGACAACCAGGGGTCTTGAAGACAACCAGGATTCTTGAAGACAACCAGGGATCTTGAAGACAACCAGGGGTCTTGAAGACAACCAGGGATCTTGAAGACAACCAGGGATCTTGAAGACAATCAGGGATCTTGAAGACAACCAGGGGTCTTGAAGACAACCATGGATCTTGAAGACAACCAGGGATCTTGAAGACAACCAGGGATCTTGAAGACAACCACGGATCTTGAAGACAACCAGGGATCTTGAAGACAACCATGGGTATTGAAGACAACCAGGGATCTTGAAGACAACTAGGGATCTTGAAGACAACCAGGGGTCTTGAAGACAACCAGGGATCTTGAAGACAACCAGGGATCTTGAAGACAACCAGGGATCTTGAAGACATCCAGGGGTCTTGAAGACAACCAGGGGTCTTGAAGACAACCAGGGATCTTGAAGACAACCAGGGAGCTTGAAGACAACCAGGGATCTTGAAGACAACCAGGGGTCTTGAAGACAACCAGGGATCTTGAAGACAACCAGGGATCTTGAAGACAACCATGGATCTTGAAGACAGCCAGGGAGCTTGAAGACAACCAGGGGTCTTGAAGACAACCAGGGATCTTGAAGACAGGCAGGGAGCTTGAAGACAACCATGGATCTTGAAGACAACCATGGATCTTGAAGACAGCCAGGGAGCTTGAAGACAACCAGGGATCTTGAAGACAACCAGGGATCTTGAAGACAGCCAGGGAGCTTGAAGACTACCAGGGATCTTGAAGACAACCAGGGGTCTTGAAGACAACCAGAGAGCTTGAAGACAACCAGGGATCTTGAAGACAACCAGGGATCTTGAAGACAGCCAGGGAGCTTGAAGACAACCAGGGATCTTGAAGACAACCAGTGATCTTGAAGACAACCATGGATCTTGAAGACAACCAGGGATCTTGAAGACAACCAGGGGTCTTGAAGACAACCAGGAGTCTTGAAGACAACCAGGGATCTTGAAGACAACCAGGGGTCTTGAAGACAACCAGGGGTCTTGAAGACAACCAGGGGTCTTGAAGACAACCAGGGATCTTGAAGACAACCACGAGTCTTGAAGACAACCAGGGGTCTTGAAGACAACCAGGGGTCTTGAAGACAACCAGGAGTCTTGAAGACAACCAGGGATCTTGAAGACAACCAGGGATCTTGAAGACAGCCAGGGGTCTTGAAGACAACCAGGGGTCTTGAAGACAACCAGGGATCTTGAAGACAACCTGGGGTCTTGAAGACAACCAGGGGTCTTGAAGACAACCAGGGGTCTTGAAGACAACCAGGGATCTTGAAGACAGCCAGGGGTCTTGAAGACAACCAGGGATCTTGAAGACAACCTGGGGTCTTGAAGACAACCAGGGATCTTGAAGACATCCAGGGGTCTTGAAGATAACCAGGGGTCTTGAAGACAACCAGGGGTCTTGAAGACAACCAGGGGTCTTGAAGACAACCGGGGGTCTATTGGTAATCCCCTTTATGTATGCTGGGAGGCAGTTGAACAGTCTTGGACCCCTGACACTTATTGTGTTGTCTCTCAGTGTACTCGTGGCGCCCCTGCTTTTCAATGGGGGAATGTTGCATCTCCTGCCTGGTCTTTTGCTTTCGTAGGGAATGATTTCTGTGTGCAGATTAGGTACCAGTCCCTCTAAGATCTTCCAGGTGTAGATTATGATGTATCTCTCTCGCCTGCGCTCCAGTGAGTACAAGTGCTTCCAGGTGCTCCCAGTAGTTAAGGTGCTTGATGGAACTTATACGTGCAGTAAAGGTTCTCTGTACATTCTCTAGATGCGTAATTTCACCTGCCTTGAACGGGGATGTTAATGTACAGCAAAATACCAGCCTAGAGAGAACAAGTGATTTGAAAAGGATGATCATTGGCTTGGTATTCCTTGTTTTGAAGGTTCTCATTATCCATCCTATCCATTATCAATCCTGTGATAGTGACACTGTTGTGATCCCTGAAGGTGAGATCCTCAGACATTACCACTCCCAGGTCCCTCACACTAGCTATCATTTCCTCCAGTTTTCCATAACGGAGTAGTTGCAATTTATCTTCATTGAGCATCACATTGTTCTCTGTTGCCCACTGGAAGACTTGGTTTATATCTTCTTGGAGGTTAACAGTGTCCTCAATAGATGGCAGACTTATGCGGATCCTGGTATCATCTGCAGAGGAGGACACAGTGCTGTGGGTTACATCTCTGTCTGTGTCTGATATGAGGATGAGGAACAGGATGCGAGCCAGTACTGTACCTTGTGGAACACTGGGAGCCAGTACTGTACCTTGTGGAACACTGGGAGCCAGTACTGTACCTTGTGGAACACTGGGAGCCAGTACTGTACCTTGTGGAACACTGTGAGCCAGTACTGTACCTTGTGGAACACTGGGAGCCAGTACTGTACCTTGTGGAACACTGGGAGCCAGTACTGTACCTTGTGGAACACTGGGAGCCAGTACTGTACCTTGTGGAACACTGTGAGCCAGTACTGTACCTTGTGGAACACTGGGAGCCAGTACTGTACCTTGTGGAACACTGGGAGCCAGTACTGTGCCTTGTGGAACACTGGGAGCCAGTACTGTACCTTGTGGAACACTGGGAGCCAGTACTGTACCTTGTGGAACACTGGGAGCCAGTACTGTACCTTGTGAAACACTGGGAGCCAGTACTGTACCTTGTAGAACACTGGGAGCCAGTACTGTACCTTGTGGAACACTGAGAGCCAGTACTGTACCTTGAGGAACACTGGGAGCCAGTACTGTACATTGTGGAACACTGGCAGCCAGTACTGTACCTTGTGGAACACTGGGAGCCAGTACTGTACCTTGTGGAACACTGGGAGCCAGTACTGTACCTTATGGAACACCGGGAGACAGTACTGTACCTTGTGGAACACTGGGAGAGAGTACTGTACCTTGTGGAACACTGGCAGCCAGTACTGCACCTTGTGGAACACTGGGAGACAGTACTGTACCTTGTGGAACACTGGGAGACAGTACTGTACCATGTGGAACACTGGGAGACAGTACTGTACCTTGTGGAACACTGGCAGCCAGTACTGTACCTTGTGGAACACTGGGAGACAGTACTGTACCTTGTAGAACACTGGGAGACAGTACTGTACCATGTGGAACACTGGGAGACAGTACTTTACCTTGTGGAACACTGGCAGCCAGTACTGTACCATGTGGAACACTGGGAGCCAGTACTGTACCTTGTGGAACACTGGCAGCCAGTACTGTACCATGTGGAACACTGGGAGCCAGTACTGTACCTTGTGGAACACTGGCAGCCAGTACTGTACCTTGTGGAACACTGGCAGCCAGTACTGTACCATGTGGAACACTGGGAGCCAGTACTGTACCTTGCGGAACACTGGGAGCCAGTACTGTACCATGTGGAACACTGGGAGCCAGTACTCTGCCTTGTGGAACACTGGGAGCCAGTACTGTGCCTTGTGGAACACTGGCAGCCAGTACTGTACCATGTGGAACACTGGGAGCCAGTACTGTACCTTGTGGAACACTGGGAGCCAGTACTGTACCATGTGGAACACTGGGAGCCAGTACTGTGCCTTGTGGAACACTGGGAGCCAGTACTGTACCTTGTGGAACACTGGGAGCCAGTACTGTACCTTGTGAAACAATGGGAGCCAGTACTGTACCTTGTGGAACACTGGGAGACAGTACTGTACCATGTGGAACACTGGGAGACAGTACTGTACCTTGTGGAACACTGGCAGCCAGTACTGTACCTTGTGGAACACTGGGGGACAGTACTGTACCTTGTAGAACACTGGGAGACAGTACTGTACCATGTGGAACACTGGGAGACAGTACTGTACCTTGTGGAACACTGGCAGCCAGTACTGTACCATGTGGAACACTGGGAGCCAGTAATGTACCTTGTGGAACACTGGCAGCCAGTACTGTACCATGTGGAACACTGGGAGCCAGTACTGTACCTTGTGGAACACTGGCAGCCAGTACTGTACCTTGTGGAACACTGGCAGCCAGTACTGTACCATGTGGAACACTGGGAGCCAGTACTGTACCTTGTGGAACACTGGGAGCCAGTACTGTACCTTGTGAAACACTGGGAGCCAGTACTGTACCTTGTAGAACACTGGGAGACAGTACTGTACCTTGTAGAACACTGGGAGACAGTATTGTACCATGTGGAACACTGGGAGACAGTACTGTGTCTTGTGGAACACTGGGAGACAGTACTCTGCTTGCGGAACACTGGGAGCCAGTACTGTGCCTTGTGGAACACTGGGAGCCAGTACTGTACCTTGTGAAACACTGGGAGCCAGTACTGTACCTTGTGGAACACTGGGAGACAGTACTCTGCCTTGTGGAACACTGGGAGCCAGTACTGTACCTTGTAGAACACTGGGAGACAGTACTGTACCTTGTGGAACACTGGGAGACAGTACTGTACCTTGTGAAACACTGGGAGCCAGTACTGTACCTTGTAGAACACTGGGAGCCAGTACTGTACCTTGTGGAACACTCGGAGCCAGTACTGTACCTTGTGGAACACTGGGAGCCAGTACTGTACCTTGTAGAACACTGGGAGCCAGTACTGTACCTTGTGGAACACTCGGAGCCAGTACTGTACCTTGTGGAACACTGGGAGCCAGTACTGTACCATGTGGAACACTGGGAGCCAGTACTGTACCTTGAGGAACATTGGGAGCCAGTACTGTACCTTGTGGAACACTGGGAGCCAGTACTGTACCATGTGGAACACTGGGAGCCAGCACTGTACCATGTGGAACACTGGGAGCCAGTACTGTACCTTGAGGAACAATGGGAGCCAGTACTGTACCTTGTGGAACACTGGGAGCCAGTACTGTACCTTGTGGAACACTGGGAGCCTGTACTGTACCTTGTGGAACACTGGGAGCCAGTACTGTGCCTTGAGGAACACTGGGAGCCAGCACTGTGCCTTGAGGAACACTGGGAGCCAGTACTGTACCTTGTGGAACACTGGGAGCCAGTACTGTACCTTGTGGAACACTTGGAGACAGTACTGTGCCTTGTGGAACACTGGGAGCCAGTACTGTGCCTTGTGGAACACGGGGAGCCAGTACTGTACCTTGTGGAACACTTGGAGACAGTACAGTGCCTTTTGGAACACTGGGAGCCAGTACTGTGCCTTGTGGAACACTGGGAGCCAGTACTGTACCTTGTGGAACACTGGGAGCCAGTACTGTACCTTGTGGAACACTGGGAGCCAGTACTGTGCCTTGTGGAACACTGGGAGCCAGTACTGTGCCTTGAGGAACACTGGGAGCCAGTACTGTACCTTGTGGAACACTGGGAGCCAGTACTGTACCTTGTGGAACACTGGGAGCCAGTACTGTACCTAGTGGAACACTGGGAGCCAGTACTGAGCCTTGAGGAACACTGGGAGCCAGTACTTTGCTTGTGGAACACTGGAAGCCAGTACTGTACATTGTGGAACACTGGCAGCCAGTACTGTACCATGTGGAACACTGGGAGACAATACGGTACCTAGTGAAACACTGGGAGCCAGTACTGTACCTTGTGGAACACTGGGAGACAGTACTCTGCCTTGTGGAACACTGGGAGCCAGTACTGTACCTTGTAGAACACTGGGAGCCAGTACTGTACCTTGTGGAACACTTGGAGCCAGTACTGTACCTTGTGGAACACTGGGAGCCAGTACTGTACCATGTGGAACACTGGGAGCCAGTACTGTACCTTGTGGAACACTGGGAGCCAGTACTGTACCTTGTGGAACACTGGGAGTCAGTACTGTGCCTTGTGGAACACTGTGAGCCAGTACTGTACCTTGTGGAACACTGGGAGCCAGTACTGTACCTTGTGGAACACTGGGAGCCAGTACTGTACCTTGTGGAACACTGGGAGCCAGTACTGTACCTTGAGGAACACTGGGAGCCAGTACTGTACCTTGTGGAACACTGGGAGCCAGTACTGTGCCTTGTGGAACACTGGGAGCCAGTACTGTGCCTTGAGGAACACTGGGAGCCAGTATTGTACCTTGTGGAACACTGGGAGCCAGTACTTTGCCTTGTGGAACACTGGGATCCAGTACTGTGCCTTGAGGAACACTGGGAGCCAGTACTGTACCATGTGGAACACTGGGAGCCAGTACTGTACCATGTGGAACACTGGGAGCCAGTACTGTACCATGTGGAACACTGGGAGCCAGTACTGTACCATGTGGAACACTGGGAGCCAGTACTGTGCCTTGTGGAACACTGGGAGCCAGTACTGTGCCTTGTGGAACACTGGGAGCCAGTACTGTACCTTGTGGAACACTGGGAGCCAGTACTGTACCTTGTGGAACACTGGGAGCCAGTACTGCACCTTGTGGAACACTGGGAACCAGTACTGTACCTTGTGGAGAACTGGCAGCCAGTACTGCACCTTGTGGAACACTGGGAGCCAGTACTGCACCTTGTGGAACACTGGGAACCAGTACTGTACCTTGTGGAGAACTGGCAGCCAGTACTGCACCTTGTGGAACACTGGGAGCCAGTACTGTGCCTTGTGGAACACTGATAGCCAGTACTGTGCCTTGGGGAACACTGATAGCCAGTACTGTGCCTTGTGGAACACTGGCAGCCAGTACTGTACCTTGTGGAACACTGATAGCCAGTACTGTACTGTGTGGAACACTGGGAGCCAGTTCTGCACCTTGTGGAACACTTGGAGCCAGTTCTGCACCTTGTGGAACACTGGGAGCCAGTACTGTACCTTGTGGAACACTGGGAGCCAGTACTGTACCTTGTTGAACACTGGGAGCCAGTTCTGCACCTTGTGGAACACTGGGAGCCAGTTCTGCACCTTGTGGAACACTGGGAGCCAGTACTGTAACTTGTGGAACACTGGCAGCCAGTACTGTACCTTGTGGAACACTGGGAGCCAGTACTGTACCTTGTGGAACACTGGGAGCCAGTACTGTACCTTGTGGAACACTGGGAGCCAGTACTGTACCTTGTGGAACACTGGGAGCCAGTACTGTACCTTGTGGAACACTGGGAGCCAGTACTGTACCTTGTGGAACACTGAGAGCCAGTACTGTACCTTGTGGAACACTGGCAGCCAGTACTGTACCTTGTGGAACACTGGGAGCCAGTACTGTACCTTGTGGAACA
The DNA here is from genome assembly GCF_038502225.1 of Cherax quadricarinatus. NCBI lineage: Eukaryota > Metazoa > Arthropoda > Malacostraca > Decapoda > Parastacidae > Cherax > Cherax quadricarinatus. The sequence goes on along the minus strand of NW_027195499.1, from coordinate 45,401 downwards.
CTGGCAGATAGTACTGTACCTTGTGGAACACTGGGAGCCAATACTGTACCTTGTGGAACACTGGGAGCCAGTACTGTACCTTGTGGAACACTGGGAGCCAGTACTGTACCTTGTGGAACACTGGGAGCCAGTACTGTACCTTGTGGAACACTGGGAGCCAGTACTGTACCTTGTGGAACACTGGGAGCCAGTACTGTACCTTGTGGAACACAGGCAGCCAGTACTGTACCTTGTGGAACACTGGGAGCCAGTACTGTACCTTGTGGAACACTGGGAGCCAGTACTGTACCTTGTGGAACACTGGGAGCCAGTACTGTACCTTGTGGAACACTGGGAGCCAGTACTGTGCCTTGTGGAACACTGGGAGCCAGTACTGTACCTTGTGGAACACTGGGAGCCAGTACTGTACCTTGTGGAACACTGGGAGCCAGTACTGTGCCTTGTGGAACACTGGGAGCCAGTACTGTACCTTGTGGAACACTGGCAGCCAGTACTGTACCTTGTGGAACACTGGCAGCCAGTACTGTACCTTGTGGAACAGAGATTCTCACTATAGCTGCCTCAAACTTTACTCTGTTTAGTATTACTCTTTGTGTTCTATTTGTCAGGAAATTATAAATCCATCTACCAACTTTTCCTGTTATTCCTTTATCACACATTTTGTGTGTTATTACACCATGGTCACACTTGTCCAAGACTTTCACAATGTCTGGGTATACAACATCTGCGTTGTGTTTGTCTTCCAGTGCATCCAAGACCATTTTATAGTGGTCCAGTAGTTGTGAGAGGCAGTAGTGACCATCTAAGACCATGTTATTGTGGTCCAGTAGTTGTGAGAGGCAGGAGTGACCATCCAAGACCATGTTATAGTGGTCCAGTAGTTGTGAGAGGCAGGAGTGACCATCCAAGACCATGTTATAGTGGTCCAGTAGTTGTGAGAGGCAGTAGTGATCATCCAAGACCATGTTATAGTGGTCCAGTAGTTGTGAGAGGCAGTAGTGACCATCCAAGACCATGTTATAGTGGTCCAGTAGTTGTGAGAGGCAGTAGTGACCATCCAAGACCATGTTATAGTGGTCCAGTAGTTGTGAGAGGCAGTAGTGACCATCCAAGACCATGTTATAGTGGTCCAGTAGTTGTGAGAGGCAGTAGTGATCATCAAGACCATGTTATAGTGGTCCAGTAGTTGTGAGAGGCAGTAGTGACCATCCAAGACCATGTTATAGTGGTCCTGTAGTTGTGAGAGGCAGTAGTGACCATCCAAGACCATGTTATAGTGGTCCAGTAGTTGTGAGAGGCAGTAGTGATTATCCAAGACCATGTTATAGTGGTCCAGTAGTTGTGAGAGGCAGTAGTGACCATCCAAGACCATGTTATAGTGGTCCAGTAGTTGTGAGAGGCAGTAGTGATCATCCAAGACCATGTTATAGTGGTCCAGTAGTTGTGAGAGGCAGTAGTGACCATCCAAGACCATGTTATAGTGGTCCAGTAGTTGTGAGAGGCAGTAGTGACCATCCAAGACCATGTTATAGTGGTCCAGTAGTTGTGAGAGGCAGTAGTGACCATCCAAGACCATGTTATAGTGGTCCAGTAGTTGTGAGAGGCAGTAGTAATCATCCAAGACCAAGTTATAGTGGTCCAGTAGTTGTGAGAGGCAGTAGTGACCATCCAAGACCATGTTATAGTGGTCCAGTAGTTGTGAGAGGCAGTAGTGACCATCCAAGACCATGTTATAGTGGTCCAGTAGTTGTGAGAGGCAGTAGTGACCATCCAAGACCATGTTATAGTGGTCCAGTAGTTGTGAGAGGCAGTAGTGACCATCCAAGACCATGTTATAGTGGTCCAGTAGTTGTGAGAGGCAGTAGTGACCATCCAAGACCATGTTATAGTGGTCCAGTAGTTGTGAGAGGCAGGAGTGACCATCCAAGACCATGTTATAGTGGTCCAGTAGTTGTGAGAGGCAGTAGTGACCATCCAAGACCATGTTATAGTGGTCCAGTAGTTGTGAGAGGCAGTAGTGACCATCCAAGACCATGTTATAGTGGTCCAGTAGTTGTGAGAGGCAGTAGTGATCATCCAAGACCAAGTTATAGTGGTCCAGTAGTTGTGAGAGGCAGTAGTGACCATCCAAGACCATGTTATAGTGGTCCAGTAGTTGTGAGAGGCAGTAGTGACCATCCAAGACCATGTTATAGTGGTCCAGTAGTTGTGAGAGGCAGTAGTGACCATGCAAGACCATGTTATAGTGGTCCAGTAGTTGTGAGAGGCAGGAGTGACCATCCAAGACCATGTTATAGTGGTCCAGTAGTTGTGAGAGGCAGTAGTGACCATCCAAGACCATGTTATAGTGGTCCAGTAGTTGTGAGAGGCAGGAGTGACCATCCAAGACCATGTTATAGTGGTCCAGTAGTTGTGAGAGGCAGTAGTGACCATCCAAGACCATGTTATAGTGGTCCAGTAGTTGTGAGAGGCAGGAGTGACCATCCAAGACCATGTCATAGTGGTCCAGTAGTTGTGAGAGGCAGGAGTGACCATCCAAGACCATGTTATAGTGGTCCAGTAGTTGTGAGAGGCAGGAGTGACCATCCAAGACCATGTTATAGTGGCCCAGTAGTTGTGAGAGGCAGAAGTGACCATCCAAGACCGTGTTATAGTGGTCCAGTAGTTGTGAGAGGCAGGAGTGACCATCCAAGACCATGTCATAGTGGTCCAGTAGTTGTGAGAGGCAGGAGTGACCATCCAAGACCATGTTATAGTGGTCCAGTGGTTGTGAAAGGCAGGAGTGACCATCCAAGACCGTGTTATAGTGGTCCAGTAGTTGTGAGAGGCAGGAGTGACCATTCAAGACCATGTCATAGTGGTCCAGTAGTTGTGAGAGGCAGGAGTGACCATCCAAGACCATGTCATAGTGGTCCAGTAGTTGTGAGAGGCAGGAGTGACCATCCAAGACCATGTCATAGTGGTCCAGTAGTTGTGAGAGGCAGGAGTGACCATCCAAGACCATGTTATTGTGGTCCAGTGGTTGTGAGAGGCAGGAGTGACCATCCAAGACCATGTCATAGTGGTCCAGTAGTTGTGAGAGGCAGTAGTGACCATCCAAGACCATGTCATAGTGGTCCAGTAGTTGTGAGAGGCAGGAGTGACCATCCAAGACCATGTTATAGTGGTCCAGTAGTTGTGAGAGGCAGGAGTGACCATCCAAGACCAAGTCATAGTGGTCCAGTAGTTGTGAGAGGCAGTAGTGACCATCCAAGACCATGTCATAGTGGTCCAGTAGTTGTGAGAGGCAGGAGTGACCATCCAAGACCATGTCATAGTGGTCCAGTAGTTGTGAGAGGCAGGAGTGACCATCCAAGACCATGTCATAGTGTTCCAGTAGTTGTGAGAGGCAGGAGTGACCATCCAAGACCATGTTATAGTGGTCCAGTGGTTGTGAGAGGCAGGAGTGACCATCCAAGACCATGTCATATTGGTCCAGTAGTTGTGAGAGGCAGTAGTGACCATCCAAGACCATGTCATAGTGGTCCAGTAGTTGTGAGAGGCAGGAGTGACCATCCAAGACCATTTCATAGTGGTCCAGTAGTTGTGAGAGGCAGTAGTGACCATCCAAGACCATGTCATAGTGGTCCAGAAGTTGTGAGAGGCAGGAGTGACCATCCAAGACCATGTCATAGTGGTCCAGTAGTTGCGAGAGGCAGTAGTGACCATCCAAGACCATGTTATAGTGGTCCAGTAGTTGTGAGAGGCAGTAGTGACCATCCAAGACCATGTCATAGTGGTCCAGTAGTTGTGAGAGGCAGGAGTGACAATCCAAGACCATGTCATAGTGGTCCAGTAGTTGTGAGAGGCAGTAGTGACCATCCAAGACCATGTCATAGTGGTCCAGTAGTTGTGAGAGGCAGGAGTGACCATCCAAGACCATTTCATAGTGGTCCAGTAGTTGTGAGAGGCAGTAGTGACCATCCAAGACCATGTCATAGTGGTCCAGTAGTTGTGAGAGGCAGGAGTGACCATCCAAGACCATGTCATAGTGGTCCTGTAGTTGTGAGAGGCCATGCTTCCACAACCCAAGCCATGCTGCCACAACCCAAGCCATGCTGCCACAACCCAAGCCATGCTGCCACAACCCAAGCCATGCTGCCACTACCCAAGCCATGCTGACACAATCCAAGCCATGCTGCCACAACCCAAGCCATGCTGCCACAACCCAAGCCATGCTGCCACAACCCAAGCCATGCTGCCACAACCCAAGCCATGCTGCTACAACCCAAGCCATTCTGCCACAACTCAAGCCATTCTGCAACAACCCAAGCCATGCTGCCAGAATCCAAGCCATTCTGCCACAACCCAAGCCATGCAGCCACAACCCAAGCCATGCTGCTACAACCCAAGCCATTCTGCCACAACCCAAGCCATGCTGCCACAACCCAAGCCATGCTGCCACAACCCAAGCCATTCTGCCACAACCCAAGCCATGCTGCTACAACCCAAGCCATGCTGCTACAACCCAAGCCATTCTGCCACAACTCAAGCCATGCTGCCACAACCCAAGCCATGCTGCTACAACCCAAGCCATTCTGCCACAACCCAAGCCATGCTGCTACAACCCAAGCCATTCTGCCACAACCCAAGCCATGCTGCCACAACCCAAGCCAGGCTGCAACAGCCCAAGCCATGCTGCCAGAACCCAAGCCATGCTGCTACAACCCAAGCCATGCTGCCACAACCCAAGCCATGCTGCCACAACCCAAGCCATTCTGCCACAACCCAAGCCATGCTGCTACAACCCAAGCCATGCTGCTACAACCCAAGCCATTCTGCCACAACTCAAGCCATGCTGCCAGAACCCAAGCCATGCTGCTACAACCCAAGCCATGCTGCCAGAACCCAAGCCATGCTGCTACAACCCAAGCCATTCTGCCACAACCCAAGCCATGCTGCCACAACCCAAGCCATGCTGCCACAACCCAAGCCATGCTGCCACAACCCAAGCCATGCTGCCACAACCCAAGCCATGCTGCTACAACCCAAGCCATTCTGCCACAACTCAAGCCATGCTGCCAGAACCGAAGCCATGCTGCTACAACCCAAGCCATGCTGCCAGAACCCAAGCCATGCTGCTACAACCCAAGCCATTCTGCCACAACCCAAGCCATGCTGCCACAACCCAAGCCATGCTGCCACAACCCAAGCCATGCTGCCACAACCCAAGCCATGCTGCCACAACCCAAGCCATTCTGCCACAACCCAAGCCATGCTGCTACAACCCAAGCCATGCTGCTACAACCCAAGCCATTCTGCCACAACTCAAGCCATGCTGCCAGAACCCAAGCCATGCTGCTACAACCCAAGCCATGCTGCCAGAACCCAAGCCATGCTGCTACAACCCAAGCCATTCTGCCACAACCCAAGCCATGCTGCCACAACCCAAGCCAGGCTGCAACAGCCCAAGCCATGCTGCCAGAACCCAAGCCATGCTGCGACAACTCAAGCCATGCTGCGACAACTCAAGCCATGCTGCTACAACCCAAGCCATGCTGCCAGAACCCAAGCCATGCTGCTACAACCCAAGCCATTCTGCCACAACCCAAGCCATGCTGCCACAACCCAAGCCAGGCTGCAACAGCCCAAGCCATGCTGCCAGAACCCAAGCCATGCTGCGACAACTCAAGCCATGCTGCTACAACCCAAGCCATGCTGCTACAACCCAAGCCATGCTGCTACAACCCAAGCCATTCTGCCACAACCCAAGCCATGCTGCCACAACCCAAGCCATGCTGCTACAACCCAAGCCATTCTGCCACAACCCAAGCCATGCTGCGACAACTCAAGCCATGCTGCGACAACTCAAGCCATGCTGCCACAACCCAAGCCATGCTGCTACAACCCAAGCCATGCTGCTACAACCCAAGCCATGCTGCTACAACCCAAGCCATGCAGGATCACAAGAGACTTGTGATCCTGCTTCTTAGCGTTCTTTCAACGATTTTTATGATGTTTAACGTTACAAGTACTGTACTGTAGTTCAAACCTATTGTGTTGCTCCTACCTTTGTGGATTGGCTCTTTATTTATTGCTTTATTGAGTGTGGGATGATCCCTGTGTCTATACTCCCTCTCCATAGAATATTTAAGCCAGGTGAAGGGGGCTTCTTGCAGTTCTTAATGACCACAGAGTTCCAGGAGTCTGGTCCTGGCCATGTTGTCAGTGGCTTTCTCAAAGTCTATTGGGGTTAATGTCATGTCAGATATTTGGCATACATTGACAGGGTTCTGAGGTTTATTTTTGAAGAAATCGTTTGGATTGTCGATGTTTAGATTGATCAACGACTCGTTAAACAGAGTTGTATTGAGACTTCTGTGTCTCACTCAAGTCTTTGTTGTCGTCTGTGTAAGATCCATGTTGTCTGAGGACCCGGTACTAGATGTGGATCCTGTCTCTCCTGGATCCTGTCTCTCCTGGATCCTGTCACTCCTGGATCCTGTCACTCCTGGATCCTGTCTCTCCTGGATCCTGTCTCTCCTGGATCCTGTCACTCCTGGATCCTGTCTCTCCTGGATCCTGTCTCTCCTGGATCCTGTCACTCCTGGATCCTGTCACTCCTGGATCCTGTCTCTCCTGGATCCTGTCACTCCTGGATCCTGTCTCTCTTGGATCCTGTCTCTCCTGGATCCTGTCTCTCCTGGATCCTGTCACTCCTGGATCCTGTCTCTCCTGGATCCTGTCACTCCTGGATCCTGTCTCTCTTGGATCCTGTCTCTCCTGGATCCTGTCTCTCCTGGATCCTGTCACTCCTGGATCCTGTCTCTCCTGGATTCTGTCACTCCTGGATCCTGTCACTCCTGGATCCTGTCACTCCTGGATCCTGTCACTCCTGGATCCTGTCTCTCCTGGATCCTGTCTCTCCTGGATCCTGTCTCTCCTGGATCCTGTCACTCCTGGATCCTGTCTCTCCTGGATCCTGTCTCTCCTGGATCCTGTCACTCCTGGATCCTGTCACTCCTGGATCCTGTCACTCCTGGATCCTGTCACTCCTGGATCCTATCACTCCTGGATCCTGTCTCTCCTGGATCCTGTCTCTCCTGGATCCTGTCTCTCCTGGATCCTGTCACTCCTGGATCCTGTCTCTCCTGGATCCTGTCTCTCCTGGATCCTGTCACTCCTGGATCCTGTCACTCCTGGATCCTGTCACTCCTGGATCCTGTCACTCCTGGATCCTATCACTCCTGGATCCTGTCTCTCCTGGATCCTGTCTCTCCTGGATCCTGTCACTCCTGGATGCAGTCGTTGCTGGATCTTGTCTCTGCTGGATCTTGTCTCTGCTGGATACTGTCTCTCCTGGATCCTGTCACTCCTGGATCCTGTCACTCCTGGAAGCAGTCGTTGCTGGATCTTGTCTCTGCTGGATCTTGTCTCTGCTGGATACTGTCTCTTCTGGATCCTGTCACTCCTGGATCATGTCATTCCTGGATCCTGTCACTCCTGGATCCTGTAAGACTGTTTCAATTTAAGCTCAATAATATCCACTCGCTTGGCCAGTGTTTCCTTCCGTGTCTGAGATAATGTGACCACCTTGAGCAGCTCTGTGATTCGTCACCTTCTGCTGTACAGGACCGTCTCTCCCTCTCTGGTTTACATCTTCAATTTTCGCTTAGTGGAATGTTTCTAGACCACACGTCACCTGCCAGGAAGCTGATGATTTCAAGGTTATGATCCATGGTGGTGGTGGCTTGTAGTTGTTGTTGGTGGTGGTGGGTAGTAGTTGTTGTTAGTGGTGGTGGCTGGTAGTTGTTGTTGTTGTTGGTGGTGGCTGGTAGTTGTTGTTGTTGTTGGTGGTGGCTGGTAGTGGTGGTGGTGCTAGCCTACTCCTGAAGCCTCCTTCACCTCCACAACCACCTCCTCCACCTCCACCACCACCTCCTCCTCCACCATCACCACCACAACCTCCACCACCACCACCACCACCTCCTCCTCCACCATCACCACCACAACCTCCACCACCACCACCACCTCCTCCACCATCACCACCACAACCTCCACCACCACCACCACCTCCTCCACCATCACCACCACAACCTCCACCACCACCTCCACCTCCTACACTTCACTACATATTCGAGGTAAGGAGATGTGATGTTCAGTAAGACTCCCTCCCTCCATCACTCCCTCCCTCTGTCACTCCCTCCCTCCATCACTCCCTCCCTCCATCACTCCCTCCCTCTGTCACTCCCTCCCTCCATCACTCCCTCCCTCTGTCACTCCCTCCCTCCATCACTCCCTCCCTCTGTCACTCCCTCCCTCCATCACTCCCTCCCTCTGTCACTCCCTCCCTCCATCACTCCCTCCCTCTGTCACTCCTTCCCTCCATCACTCCCTCCCTCTGTCACTCCTTCCCTCCATCACTCCCTCCCTCTGTCACTCCCTCCCTCCATCACTCCCTCCATCCAAGTTATTGGTTATTGGGAGGGAGAACAGCATCAACTTCCAAGAGTCTGTTATCTCCCTCCCTCCTTTACTCCCTCCTTCCTTCCCTCCTTAACTCCCTCCTTCCTTCCCTCCTTAACTCCCTCCTTAACTCTCTCCTTCCTTCCTTCCCTCCTTAACTCCCTCCTTCCCTCCTTAACTCCCTCCTTCCTTCCCTCCTTAACTCCCTCCTTCCTTCCTTCCCTCCTTAACTCCCTCCATCCTTCCCTCCAATAACTCCCTCCTTCCTTCCTTCCCTCCTTAACTCCCTCCTTCCTTCCCTTCCTCCTTAACTCCCTCCTTCCTTCCCTCCCTCCTTAACTCCCTCCTTCCTTCCCTCCCTCCTTAACTCTCTCCCTCCTTAACTCCCTCCTTCCTTCCTTCCCTCCTTAACTCCCTCCTTCCTTCCCTTCCTCCTTAACTCCCTCCTTCCTTCCCTCCCTCCTTAACTCCCTCCATCCTTCCCTCCAATAACTCCCTCCTTCCTTCCTTCCCTCCTTAACTCCCTCCTTCCTTCCCTACCTCCATAACTCCCTCCTTCCTTCCCTCCCTCCTTCCTTCCCTTCCTCCATAACTCCCTCCTTCCTTCCCTCCCTCCTTCCTTCCCTTCCTCCTTCCTTCCCTACCTCCATAACTCCCTCCTTCCTTCCCTTCCTCCATAACTCCCTCCTTCCTTCCCTCCCTCCTTCCTTCCCTCCCTCCATAACTCCCTCCTTCCTTCCCTTCCTCCATAACTCCCTCCTTCCTTCCCTCCCTCCTTCCTTCCCTTCCTCCATAACTCCCTCCTTCCTTCCCTTCCTCCATAACTCCCTCCTTCCTTCCCTTCCTCCATAACTCCCTCCTTCCTTCCCTTCCTCCATAACTCCCTCCTTCCTTCCCTACCTCCATAACTCCCTCCTTCCTTCCCTTCCTCCATAACTCCCTCCTTCCTTCCCTACCTCCATAACTCCCTCCTTCCTTCCCTCCCTCCTTCCTTCCCTACCTCCATAACTCCCTCCTTCCTTCCCTCCCTCCTTCCTTCCCTCCCTCCTTCCTTCCCTTCCTCCATAACTCCCTCCTTCCTTCCTTCCCTACCTCCATAACTCCCTCCTTCCTTCCCTCCCTCCTTCCTTCCCTTCCTCCATAACTCCCTCCTTCCTTCCCTCCCTCCTTCCTTCCCTTCCTCCATAACTCCCTCCTTCCTTCCCTCCCTCCTTCCTTCCCTTCCTCCATAACTCCCTCCTTCCTTCCCTACCTCCATAACTCCCTCCTTCCTTCCCTCCCTCCTTCCTTCCCTTCCTCCATAACTCCCTCCTTCCTTCCCTCCCTCCATAACTCCCTCCTTCCTTCCCTCCCTCCTTCCTTCCCTTCCTCCATAACTCCCTCCTTCCTTCCCTACCTCCATAACTCCCTCCTTCCTTCCCTCCCTCCTTCCTTCCCTACCTCCATAACTCCCTCCTTCCTTCCCTCCCTCCATAACTCCCTCCTTCCTTCCCTCCCTCCATAACTCCCTCCTTCCTTCCCTCCCTCCATAACTCCCTCCTTCCTTCCCTTCCTCCTTCCTTCCCTCCCTCCATAACTCCCTCCTTCCTTCCCTCCCTCCATAACTCCCTCCTTCCTTCCCTTCCTCCATAACTCCCTCCTTCCTTCCCTCCCTCCATAACTCCCTCCTTCCTTCCCTACCTCCATAACTCCCTCCTTCCTTCCCTTCCTCCTTCCTTCCCTCCCTCCATAACTCCCTCCTTCCTTCCCTTCCTCCTTCCTTCCCTCCCTCCATAACTCCCTCCTTCCTTCCCTTCCTCCATAACTCCCTCCTTCCTTCCCTACCTCCATAACTCCCTCCTTCCTTCCCTTCCTCCTTCCTTCCCTCCCTCAATAACTCCCTCCTTCCTTCCCTCCCTCCATAACTCCCTCCTTCCTTCCCTACCTCCATAACTCCCTCCTTCCTTCCCTTCCTCCTTCCTTCCCTCCCTCCATAACTCCCTCCTTCCTTCCCTTCCTCCATAACTCCCTCCTTCCTTCCCTACCTCCATAACTCCCTCCTTCCTTCCCTCCCGCAATAACTCCCCTCCTTCCTTCCCCTCCTCCTTCCTTCCTCTCCCTCCCATAAATCTCTTCTCCTTCCTTCCCTACCTCCATAACTCCCTCCTTCCTTCCCTCCTCAATAACTCCCTCCCTTCCTTCCCCTCCCCTTCCTTCCTTCCCCTTCCTCTCCATAATCTCCCTCCTTCCTTCCCTACTCCATAACTCCCCTCTCCTTCCTTCCTCCCCTCCTTCCTTCCCCTCCCTCCATAACTCCCTCCGCTTCCTCCATCCATAACTCCCCTTCCTTCCTCCCTCCTTCCTTCCCTCCCTCCTTCCTTCCTTCCTCCATAACTCCCTCCTTCCTTCCCTACCCCATAACTCCTCCTTCCTTCCTCCCTCCTTCCTTCCCTCTCTCTCTCCTCCATAATCCCCCTCCTTCCTTCCCTCCCTCCTTCCTTCCCTACTCCATAACTCCCTCCTTCCTTCTCCTCCATAATCTCCCTCCTTCCTCCTTCCCCTCCCCTCCTTCCTTCCTACCTCCATAACTCTCCCTTCCTTCCCTCTCCATAACTCCTCCTCTTCCTTCCCTACCTTCTTCCTTCCCTACCTCCATAACTCCCTCCTTCCTTCCCCTACTCCATAACCCTCCTTCCTTCCCTACCTACAACTCCCTCTCCTTCCTTCCTCCCTCCTCCTCCCCCTCTCCCCCCTCCTTCCTTCCTTCTCCATAACCTCCTTCCTTCCCTACCCATAAACTCCCTCTCCCTTCCTTCCCCTCCCTCCTTCCTTCCTCCCTCCATAACTCCCTCCTTCCTCCCTCCTCCTTCCTTCCCTCTACCTCCATAACTCCCTTCCTTCCTTCCCTCCTCCATAACTCCCTCTCCTTCCTTCCCTCCCCTCCATAACTCCCTCCTTCCTTCCCTCCTCCTGCTAACAACCTCCCTCTTCCTTCCTCACCTCCATAACTCCCTCCCTCTCCTCTTCCTCCTCCTTCCTTCCCCTACCTCCATAACTCCTTCCTTCCTTCCTTCCCTCTGCACCTCCTTCCTTCCCCTCCTCCATAACTCCTCCTTCCTTCCCCTCCCCTCTCCATAACTCCCTCCTCTCTTCCTTCCCTACCTCATAACTCCTCCCTTCCTTCCCCCTCCCTCCTTCCTTCCCTCCTCCATAACTCCCTCCTTCCTTCCCTCCTCCAGCACCCCTCCCTGCTTCCTCCTCCATAACTCCCTCCTTCCTTCCTCCTCCATAATCTCCCTCCTTCCTCCTCCATAACTCCTCCTCCTTCCTTCCTCCCATAACCTCCTTCCTTCCTTATACTCTCCATAACTCCTCTCTTCCTTCCTCCTCCATAACTCCCTCTCCTCTTCCTTCCTCTCCCTCCATAACTCCCTCCTTCCTTCCCTCCCCTCCATAACCCTCCTTCCTTCCCTCCTCCTTCCTTCCCTCCTCCATAACTCCTCCTTCCTTCCTCCTCCATAACTCCCCTCCTTCCTTCCTTCCTCCTTCCTTCCTCCCCTCCATAACTCCCTCCTTCCTTCCTCCCTCCATAACCCTCCCTTCCTTCCCTCCTCCTTTCCTTCCTCTCCCTCCATAATCTCCCTCCTTCCTCTCCTCCATATAACTCCTCCTTCCTTCCCTACCTATAACTCCCCTCCTCTTCCTTCCCTCCTCCTTCCTTCACTCTCCATAACTCCCTCCTTCTTCCCCTCCTCCTTCCTTCCTCCTCCATAACTCCTCCTTCCTTCCCACCACACCCTCCTTCCTTCCCTCCCTCCATAACCTCCTTCCTTCCCTACCTCCATAACCCTCCTTCCTTCCTCCTCCTTCCCTTCCCTACTCCATAACTCCTCCTTCCTTCCTCCTCTCCTTCCTTCCTCTACTCTCCATAACTCCTCCTCCTCTTCCTTCCCTCCTCCACATAACTCCCTCCTTCCTTCCTCCTACTCCATAAATCCCTCCTTCCTTCCCTCCTCCTTCCTTCCCTTCCTCCATAACTCCCCTCTCCTTCCTTCCCTCCTCCATAACTCCTCCTTCCTCCTCCTCCTTCCTTACCTACCTCCATAACCCCTCCTTCCTTCCTTCCTCCCTTCCTTCCTCCTCCATAACTCCCTCCTTCCTTCCTCCATAACTCCCTCCTTCCTTCCCTGGGCCTCTGTAATCTTCTCTCTCCAGCAGCCCCTCTTCCTTCTCCTCTCCTTCCCTCCTCCTCCTTCCTCTCTATAACTCTCCTTCCTTCTCCTCCACCTCTTCTCCTCTCCTGTGTCCCTCCTCCTCCTCCTCCTCTTCCTCCTCTCATAATTCTCCTCCTTCCTCCTCCCTTCCTTCCTCTCCACACCTCTCCTTCCTCCTCCGGCAATCCTCCTCCTTCCTCCTCCTTCCTTCCTCCTCCATAACTCCCTCCTTCCTTCCTCCTCCTTCCTTCCCCTCCTCCATAACTCCCTCCTTCCTTCCTACCTAAAACTCCTCCTTCCTCCTTCCTCCTCCTTCCTTCCCCTCCCCTCCATAACTCCTCCTTCCTTCCTCTCCATAACTCCTCCTTCCTTCCTTCCTCCATAACTCCCTCCTTCCTTCCTCCCCTCCTTCCTCTCCTCCATAACTCCTCCTCTTCCTCCTCCTCCATAACCCCTCCTCCTTCCCCTCCTCCCAACTCCTCCTTCCTTCCTCTCCATAACTCTCCTTCCTTCCACCTCCACATAACTCCCCTCCTTCCTTCCCTACCTCCATAACTCTCCTTCCTTCCCTCCCTCCATAACCCCTCCTTCCTTCCTCCCTCCATAATCTCCTTCCTTCCTTCCTTTACTCTATAACTCCTCCTTCCTTCCTCTCCTCTCTTCCTTCCTCCTCCATAATCTCCTCTCCTTCCTTCCCCTCCCCTCCATAACTCCTCCTTCCTTCCTACCTCCATAACTCCTCCTTCCTTCCCCTCCCCTCCATAACTCCCTCCTTCCTTCCCTCTCCCTCCTTCCTTCCCCTTCCTCCATAACTCCCTCCTTCCTTCCTCCCTCCATAACTCCCTCCTTCCTTCCTCCCTCCTTCCTTCCCTCTCCCCTCCATAACTCCCTCCTTCCTTCCTCCTCTAAAATCCCCCTCCTTCCTTCCCCTACCTCCATAAATCTCCTCCTTCCTTCCCCTTCCTCCATAACTCCTCCTCTTCCTTCCTCCTCCTTCCCTTTCCTTCCCTCCTCCATAACTCCCTCCTTCCTTCCCTACCTCCATAGTCCCTCCTTCCTTCCTCTTCCTCCATAACTCCCTCCTTCCTTCCCCTCCCCTCCTTCCTTTCCCTCCTCCTTCCTTCCCTCCTCCATAACTCCCTCTTCCTTCCCTTCCTCCTTCCTTCCTTCCTCCACAACTCCCTCTCCTCTTCCTTCCCTCCTCCTCCATAATCTCCCTCCTTCCTTCCTCTCCTCCTTCCTTCCCTCTCCCCTCCATAACTCCTCCTTCCTTCCCCTCTTCCTCCTTCCTTCCCCTTCCTCCATAACTCCTCCTTCCTCTCTCCTCCATAACTCCCTCTCCTTCCTTCCCTTCCTCCTTCCTTCCTCTCCATAACTCCCTCCTTCCTTCCTCTCCCTCCTTCCTTCCTTCCTTCCTCCTTCCTTCCCTCCTCCATAACTCCCTCCTTCCTTCCCCTCCTCCTTCCTCTTCCCTCCCTCCTTCCTTCCCCTTCCTCCATAACTCCCTCCTTCCTTCCCTACCTCCATAACTCCTCCCTTCCTTCCCCTCCTCCTTCCTCTTCCCTTCCTCCTTCCCTTCCCTTCCTCCACATAACTCTCCTCCTTCCTTCCCTCCTCCCTTCCTTCCCTTCCTCCTCTTCCTTCCCTCCTCCATAACTCCTCCTTCCTTCCTACCTCCATAATCTCCCCTCCTTCCTTCCCTCCCTCCTTCCTTCCCTACCTCCCATAACCCTCCTTCCTCTCCCCTCCTCCTTCCTTCCTACCTCCATAATCTCCCCTCCTCTTCCTTCCTCTCCCTCTCTTCCTTCCTTCCTCCATAACTCCTCCTTCCTTCCTCTCTCCCCTCTCCATAAATCCCTCCTTCCTTCCCTCCTCCTTCCTTCCTCCTCCATAACTCCCTCCTCCTTCCTTCCTCCTTCCTTCCCCTTCCTCCATAACTCCCTCCTCCTTCCCTTCCTCCTCCATAACTCCCTCCTTCCTTCCTCCTCCATAACTCCTCCTTCCTTCCCTACCTACAACTCTCCTTCCTTCCCCTTCCTCCTTCTCCTTCCCTTCCTCCATAATCTCCCTCCTTCCTTCCCCTCTCCTCCTCTTCCTTCCCCTTCCTCCTTCCTTCCTCCTCCATAATCTCCCTCCTTCCTTCCTTCCTCCATAACTCCTCCTTCCTTCCCTCCTCCTTCCTTCCTCTCCATAACTCCTCCTTCCTTCCCTCCCCTCCATAACCCCTCCCCTTCCTTCCCTTCCTCCTTCCTCCCTCCCCTCCATAAATCTCCCTCCTTCCTTCCCCTTCCTCCTTCTTCCTTCCCTCCCTCCATAATCTCCTCCTTCCTTCCCTCCCTCCATAACTCCTCCTTCCTTCCCCTTCCTCCATAACTCCCTCCTTCCTTCCCCTCCTTCATTCTTCCCTCCTCCATAACTCCCTCCTTCCTTCCCTCTCCATAATCCCTCCTTCCTTCCTCCTCCATAACTCCCTCCTTCCTTCCTCACCCCATAACCCCCTCCTTCCTTCCCTTCCTCCTTCCTTCCCTCCTCCATAACTCCCTCCTTCCTTCCTCCTCCATAACTCCTCCTTCCTTCCCCGCCTCCATAACTCCCTCTCTCCTTCCTTCCTCCTCCCCTTCCTTCCCTTCCTCCTTCCTCTTCCTCCTCCATAACTCCCTCCTTCCTTCCCTCCTCCATAACTCCCCTCCTTCCTTCCCTCCTCCATAACTCCCTCCTTCCTTCCTCCCCTCCTTCCTTCCTTCCTCCTTCCTTCCCTCCTCCATAACTTCCTCCTTCCTTCCTCCTCTCCATAACTCCTCCTTCCTTCCTCTCTCTCCTAACTCCCTTCCTTCCTTCCTCCTCCATAACTCCCTCTCCTCTCTTCCCTTCCTCCTTCCTTCCTTCCTCCCCTTTAACTCCCTCCTTCCTCTTCCTCCTCCATAACTCCTCTCACTTCCTTCCTCCTTCCTTCCCTTCCTCCTAACTCCCTCCTTCCTTCCTCCCTCCATAACTCCTCCTTCCTTCCCTTCCTCCTTCCTTCCCTTCCTCCTTAACTCCCCTCCTTCCTTCCCCTCCCTCCAATCTCCCTCCCTTCCTTCCCTTCCTCCATAATCCCTCCTTCCTCCTCCTTCCTTCCTTTCCTCCTTCCTTCCTCCCTCCATAATCTCCTCCTTCCTTCCTTCCTCCTTAACCCTCCTTCCTTCCTCCTCCATGCCAACTCCCTCCCTCTTCCTTCCTTCCTCCTTAACTCCTCCTTCCTTCCCCTCCCTCCATAACTCCCCTCCCCCTTCCTTCCTTCCTCCTTCCTTCCCTTCCTCCTTAACTCCCTCCTTCTCTTCCTCCTCCATAACTCCTCCCTTCCTTCCTTCCTCCTTCCTTCCCTCCCCTCTCCATAACTCCTCCTTCCTTCCCTCCCTCCATAACTCCCTCCTTCCTTCCTTCCCTCCATAACTCCCTCCTTCCTTCCTCCCTCCTTCCTACCCCCTCCCCTCCTTAACTCCCCTCCTTCCTTCCCTCCCCTCCTTAACTCCCTCCTCCCTCCTTAACTCCCTCCGTCCCACCTTCCCTGCCACCTACCTTCCTGCCACCTACCTCCTGCCACCTCACTCCCGCCACCTACCTTCCCTGGGCCACCCACCTCCCCTGCCACCACTCCCTGCCAATTCCACCCTTCCCTGCCACCCACTCCTTCCCCAAGCACCCACCTTCCCCACTCCACCTTCCCACACCACCTCCCGCTGACTCCACCCCTCACACCCACCCTTCCCTGCCACCCACTCCTCCCTGCCACCCACCTCCTGCCACCCACCTTCCCACCCACCTCCCTGCCACCCACCTTCCCCTGCCACCCACCTTCCTGCCACCCACCTTCAACACCACTCCTTCCCACCCACCCTCCCCTGCCACCCACCTCCTGCCAATCACCCTCCTGCCACTCCACCCTCCCTGCCACCCACCTTCCCTAACACCCACCTCCACTACCACCCACCTTCCCTGCCACCTACCATCCCTGCCACTCATCTCCTGCCACTCCACCCTTCCCCGCCACCCATCATCCCTGCCACCCACCTTCCGCGCCATCCACCTCCCCCACCCACCTTCCCTGCCACCACTTCTCAAGCACTACCTTCCTCTGCCATTTACCTTCCCTGCCACTCCACCTTCCTGCCACCCACCTTCCCTGCCACCCACCTCCCGCCACCCACCTTCCCTCACACCCACCTCCCTGCCACCTACCTTCCCTGCCACCCACCCTCCTTCTGCCACCCACCTCCCTGCCACCCACCCTTCCCCAAGCACCTCCACTCCTTCCCCCACACCCACAATCCCTGCCACCCACCTTCCCCGCCACCCACCTTCCCTGCCACCACCACCTCTTCCCTGCCACTCCACCTTCCTGCCACCCACCTTCCCCGCCACCCACTCTCCCGCCACCACCTTCCCTGCCACCTACCTTCCTGCCACCCACCTTCCCTGCCACCTACCTCCCCTGCCACCCACCTCCCTGCCACCCACCTTCCCTGCCACCCACCCTTCCTGCCACTCCACCTTCCCCATACACCCACTCCTTCCCTCACACCTACCTTCCCTGCCACTCCACCTTCCCTGCCACTCCACTCCTTCCCTGCCACCTACTCCTGCCACCTACCTTCCCACACTCACCTTCCCTGCCACCTACCTCTGCCACTCACCTTCCCAACACCCACCTCCACTACCACTCCACCTCCCTGGGCCACCTACTCATCCCTGCCACTCCACCTTCCCACCCACCTCCCTACACCCATCATCCCTGCCACTCCACCTTCCGCGCCATCTACCTCCCCACACCTACCTTCCCGCCACCTACCTTCCCCGGCCAATCACCTCCCTGCCATTTCCACCTTCCTGCCACCTCCACCTTCCTGCCACCTACCTTCCCTGCCACCCACCTTCCCCACACCCACTCCTTCCCCACACCTACCCTCCCTGCCAACCCACCTTCCCTGCCACCCACCTCCCTGGGCACCTATCTTCCCTGCCACCCACCTTCCCTGCCACCCACCCTTCCCCTGCCACCTACCTTCCCTGCCACCCACCTTCCCTGGCCACCTCCCCACCCACTCCTTCCCTGCCACTCCACCCTCCTGCCACCCACCTCCCGCCACCCCACCCTCCTAACACCCACCCACCACCACCCACCTCCCACACCCACCATCCCTGGCACCCACCCTCCCTGCCACCCACTCCCCTGCCACCTACTCCATCCCTGCCACCTACTCCGCGCCATCCACCTCCCACCCCACCTCCCTGCCACCCCACTTCCCCTGCCACCCACCTTCCCTGGCCATTTCCACCTTCCCCAAGCACCCACTCCTTCCCCGCCACACCCACCCTTCCTGCCACCCACCTTCCCTGTCACCTCCACCTTCCCTGCTGCCTCCACCTTCCCTGCCACCTCCACCTTCCCTGCCACCCACCTCTCCCAAGCACTCCACCTCCCTGCCACCTCCACCTCCTGCCACCCACCTTCCTGCCACCCACCTCCCGCCACCCACAATCCCCAAGCACCCACCTTCCTGCCACCTACCTCCTGCACCCACTCCTTCCCTGCCACCCCACCCTTCCCGCCACCCACCTCCCCTGCCACCCACCTTCCCTGCCACCCACCTTCCCACACCCACCTTCCTGCCACCCACCTCCCCTGCCACTCCACCTTCCCACACCCACCCTTCCTGCCACCCACCCTTCCTGCCACCCACCTTCCCTGCCACCACCTCCCTGCCACCCACCTTCCCCTGCCACCCACCTTCCCCACCCACTCCCTGCCACCCACCTCCCCTGCCACCTACCTTCCCGCAATCACCTTCCTAACACCCACCTCCACTACCACCCACCTCCCTGCCACTTTCACCATCCCTGCCACTCACCTCCCTGCCACCCACTCCTCCCTGCCACCTATCATCCCTGCCACCTACCTTCCGCGCCATCTACCTCCCCTGCCACCTACCTCCTGCCCCTCCACCTTCCCTGCCACCCCCACCTTCCCTGGGCCATTTATCTTCCCTGCCACCCACCTTCCCTGCCACCCACCTCCCTGCCACCCACCTCCCTGCCACCTACCTTCCTGCCACCTACCTTCCCCCACACCTACATTCCCTGCCCACCTTCCCTGCCACACCCACCTCCTCTGCCACCCACTCCTCCCCTGCCACCCACCTCCCTGCCACCTCCAATTCCTCCCCTGCCACCCACCCTCCCCACACCCACCTCCCTGCCACCCACATCCCTGCCACCCACCTTCCCTGCCACCCACCTTCCCTGCCACCCACCTCCCTGCCACCTACACCCCTGCCACCCACCTTCCCTGCCACCCACCTTCCCTGGGCCACCCACCTTCCTGACACCTCCATTCCCTGCCACCCACTCCTTCCCCACTCCACCTTCCCTACACCCACCTCCCTGCCACCCACTCCTCCCTTCTGGCCACCCACCCTTCCCTGCCACCCACCTTCCTGCCACTCCACCTCCCTGCCATCCACCTCCCCTGCCACCCACCTTCCCACCTACCTTCCCACCCACTCCTTCTGCCACCTACCTTCCCTGCCACCCACCTCCCTGCCACCCACCTTCCCTGCCACCTACCTTCCTGCCACCCACTCCTTCCCTGCCATCTAATCTTCCCTGCCACCTACCCTTCCTGCCACACCCACCTCCCTGCCACCCACCTTCCCTGCCACCTACCCTCTCTCCCCGCCATCCACCTCTCAAGCACCCACCTCCCCCACCCACCCTCCCTGCCACCCACCTTCCTGCCACACCCACCTCTCTGCCACTCCACCTCCCTGCCACTCCACCTCCCTGCCACCCACCTCCCTGCCACCTACATCCCTGCCACTCCACCTCCCTGCAATTCACGTTCCCTGCCACCCACCCTTCCCGGCCACTCCACCTTCCCTGCCACCCACATTCCGTGCCACCCACCTTCCCTGCCACCCACCTTCCTCTGCCACCCACCTCTTCCCCAAGCACCCACCTCCCCTGCCACACCCACCTTCCCGCCACCCACTCCCTGCCACCTACCTTCCTGCCACTCCACCTTCCCTGCCACCCACCTTCCTGCCACCTACTCCTCCCCTGCCACCACCCTGCCACCTACCTTCCTGCCACCCACCTCCCTGCCACCTAATCTTCCCGCCACCTCCACCTTCACTCACCACCCACCTCTCCCTGCCACCCACCTTCCCTGCCACCCATCTCTCTCACACCCACCTTCCGCGCCATCCACCTCCCTGCCACTCCACCTTCCCTGCCACCCACCCTCCCCTGCCACCCACCTCCACCTTCCCTGCTGCCTCCACCTTCCCTGCTGCCTCCACCTTCCCTGCCACCTCCACCTTCCCTGTCACCTCCACCTTCCCTGCCACCTCCACCTTCCCTGTCACCTCCACCTTCCCTGCCACCTCCACCTTCCTCCTTCCCCTGCCACCCATCTCTCCTGCCACTCCACCTTCCCACACCCCACATTCCCTGCCACTCCACTCCCCTGCCACACCCACTCCTTCCTGCCACCCACCTTCCCTCTGCCACCCACCTCCCAAGTGACACTCCACCTTCCCCCTGCCACCTCCACCTCACTACCACCTACCTTCCCTGCCACCTACCATCCCTGCCACTCACCTTCCCTGCCACTCCACCTTCCCTGCCACCCATCTCCCTGCCACCCACTCCTTCCGCGCCATCTAATCTCCCCTGCCACCCACCTTCCCCACACCCACCTTCCCTGCCACCCACTCCTTCCCCTGCCATTTCCACCTTCCCTGCCACTCCACTCCTCCCTGCCACCCACCTTCCCTGCCACCCACCTTCCCTGCCACCCACCTCCCCACACCCACCTCCCGCCACCCACCTTCCTGCCACCCACCCCCGCCACCCACCCTCCCGCCACTCCACCTCCCTGCCACCCACCTCCCGCCACCCACCCTCCTGCCACCCACCTCCCCCGACACTCCACCTTCCTGCCTCCCACCTTCCCTCACACACTCCACCTTCCCTGCCTCCCACTCCTTCCTGCCACTCCACCTTCCCCTGCCACCTATTCCCTGCCACACCCACCTCCTGCCTCCCACCCTCCTACCCTTCCTGCCACCCACCTTCCCTGCCACTCCACCTCCCTGCCTCCCACTCCTCCTCTGCCACCCACCTCCCTGCCACCCACTCCTCTCCCCTGCCTCCTACCCTTCCCTGCCTCCCCACCTTCCCACCTACCTTCCCCTGCCACCCACCTTCCCCGCCTCCCACCTTCCTGCCTCCCACCTTCCCCTGCCACCCACTCCTCCCCTGCCACCCACTCCTTCCTGCCACCTACCTCCTTCCCCTGCCACCCACCTCCTTCTGCCACCCACCTTCCTGCCACCCACCTCACACTCCACTCCTCCCCACCCACCTTCCTGCCTCCCCACCTTCCCTGCCACCCACCTTCCCCTGCCACCCACCTTCCCTGCCACCTACCTTCCCCTGCCACCTACCTCCCCTGCCACCTACCTTCCCCTGCCACCTACCTCCTGCCACCTACCTTCCCTGCTGCCTTCACCTTCCCTGCCACCTACCTTCCCTGCCACCTACCTTCCCTGCCACCTACCTTCCCTGCCACCTACCTTCCCTGCCACCTACCTTCCCTGCCACCTACCATCCCTGCCACCTACCTTCCCTGCCACCTACCTTCCCTGCCACCTACCTTCCCTGCCACCTACCTTCCCTGCCACCTACCTTCCCTGCCACCTACCTTCCCTGCCACCTACCTTCCCTGCCACCTACCTTCCCTGCCACCTACCTTCCCTGCCACCTACCATCCCTGCCACCTACCTTCCCTGCCACCTACCTTCCCTGCCACCTACCTTCCCTGCCACCTACCTTCCCTGCCACCTACCTTCCCTGCCACCTACCTTCCCTGCCACCTACCTTCCCTGCCACCTACCATCCCTGCCACCTACCATCC
This sequence comes from Cherax quadricarinatus, assembly GCF_038502225.1. Taxonomy (NCBI): domain Eukaryota; kingdom Metazoa; phylum Arthropoda; class Malacostraca; order Decapoda; family Parastacidae; genus Cherax; species Cherax quadricarinatus. The sequence goes on along the minus strand of NW_027195499.1, from coordinate 23,807 downwards.
CTGCCACCTACCTTCCCTGCCACCTACCTTCCCTGCCACCTACCTTCCCTGCCACCTACCTTCCCTGCCACCTACCATCCCTGCCACCTACCTTCCCTGCCACCTACCTTCCCTGCCACCTACCTTCCCTGCCACCTACCATCCCTGCCACCTACCTTCCCTGCCACCTACCTTCCCTGCCACCTACCTTCCCTGCCACCTACCTTCCCTGCCACCTACCTTCCCTGCCACCTACCATCCCTGCCACCTACCTTCTCTGCCACCTACCTTCCCTGCCACCTACCTTCGCTGCCACCTACCTTCCCTGCCACCTACCTTCCCTGCCACCTACCTTCCCTGCCACCTACCTTCCCTGCCACCTACCTTCCCTGCCACCTACCATCCCTGCCACCTACCATCCCTGCCACCTACCTTCCCTGCCACCTACCTTCCCTGCCACCTACCTTCCCTGCCACCTACCTTCCCTGCCACCTACCTTCCCTGCCACCTACCATCCCTGCCACCTACCTTCCCTGCCACCTACCTTCCCTGCCACCTATCATCCCTGCCACCTACCTTCCCTGCCACCTACCTTCCCTGCCACCTACCTTCCCTGCCACCTACCTTCCCTGCCACCTACCTTCCCTGCCACCTACCTTCCCTGCCACCTACCTTCCCTGCCACCTACCTTCCCTGCCACCTACCTTCCCTGCCACCTACCTTCCCTGCCACCTGAGAAACAATGTCTCCATCTCACCGGATGAAGATCTCTTCATCAGTTTTTAAAGCGTTACATTTACATATATTAAAGAAGGTTCAGAGTCTACTAAGAAGGTTCAGAGTCTACTAAGAAGGTTCAGAGTCTACTAAGAAGGTTCAGAGTCAACTAAGAAGGTTCAGAGTCTACTAAGAAGGTTCAGAGTCTACTAAGAAGGTTCAGAGTCTACTAAGAAGGTTCAGAGTCTACTAAGAACGTTCAGAGTCTACTAAGAAGGTTCAGAGTCTACTAAGAAGGTTCAAAGTCTACTAAGAAGGTTCAGAGTCTACTAAGAAGGTTCAGAGTCTACTAAGAAGGTTCAGAGTCTACTAAGAAGGTTCAGAGTCTACTAAGAAGGTTCAGAGTCTACTAAGAAGGTTCAGAGTCTACTAAGAAGGTTCAGAGTCTACTAAGAAGGTTCAGAGTCTACTAAGAAGGTTCAGAGTCTACTAAGAAGGTTCAGAGTCTACTAAGAAGGTTCAGAGTCTACTAAGAAGGTTCAGAGTCTACTAAGAAGGTTCAGAGTCTACTAAGAAGGTTCAGAGTCTACTAAGAAGGTTCAGAGTCTACTAAGAAGGTTCAAAGTCTACTAAGAAGGTTCAGAGTCTACTAAGAAGGTTCAGAGTCTACTAAGAAGGTTCAGAGTCTACTAAGAAGGTTCAGAGTCTACTAAGAAGGTTCAAAGTCTTCTAAGAAGGTTCAGAGTCTACTAAGAAGGTTCAGAGTCTACTAAGAAGGTTCAGAGTCTACTAAGAAGGTTCAGAGTCTACTAAGAAGGTTCAGAGTCTACTAAGAAGGTTCAGAGTCTACTAAGAAGGTTCAGAGTCTACTAAGAAGGTTCAGAGTCTACTAAGAAGGTTCAGTCTACTAAGAAGGTTCAGAGTCTACTAAGAAGGTTCAGAGTCTACTAAGAAGGTTCAGAGTCTACTAAGAAGGTTCAGAGTCTACTAAGAAGGTTCAGAGTCTACTAAGAAGGTTCAGAGTCTACTAAGAAGGTTCAGAGTCTACTAAGAAGGTTCAGAGTCTACTAAGAAGGTTCAGAGTCTACTAAGAAGGTTCAGAGTCTACTAAGAAGGTTCAGAGTCTACTAAGAAGGTTCAGAGTCTACTAAGAAGGTTCAGAGTCTAATAAGAAGGTTCAGAGTCTACTAAGAAGGTTCAGAGTCTACTAAGAAGGTTCAGAGTCTACTAAGAAGGTTCAGAGTCTACTAAGAAGGTTCAGAGTCTACTAAGAAGGTTCAGAGTCTACTAAGAAGGTTCAAAGTCTACTAAGAAGGTTCAGAGTCTACTAAGAAGGTTCAGAGTCTACTAAGAAGGTTCAGAGTCTACTAAGAAGGTTCAGAGTCTACTAAGAAGGTTCAGAGTCTACTAAGAAGGTTCAGAGTCTACTAAGAAGGTTCAGAGTCTACTAAGAAGGTTCAGAGTCTACTAAGAAGGTTCAGAGTCTACTAAGAAGGTTCAGAGTCTACTAAGAAGGTTCAGAGTCTACTAAGAAGGTTCAGAGTCTACTAAGAAGGTTCAGAGTCTACTAAGAAGGTTCAAAGTCTACTAAGAAGGTTGAGAGTCTACTAAGAAGGTTCAGAGTCTACTAAGAAGGTTCAGAGTCTACTAAGAAGGTTCAGAGTCTACTAAGAAGGTTCAAAGTCTACTAAGAAGGTTCAGAGTCTACTAAGAAGGTTCAGAGTCTACTAAGAAGGTTCAGAGTCTACTAAGAAGGTTCAGAGTCTACTAAGAAGGTTCAGAGTCTACTAAGAAGGTTCAAAGTCTACTAAGAAGGTTCAGAGTCTACTAAGAAGGTTCAGAGTCTACTAAGAAGGTTCAGAGTCTAATAAGAAGGTTCAGAGTCTACTAAGAAGGTTCAGAGTCTACTAAGAAGGTTCAGAGTCTACTAAGAAGGTTCAGAGTCTACTAAGAAGGTTCAGAGTCTACTAAGAAGGTTCAGAGTCTACTAAGAAGGTTCAGAGTCTACTAAGAAGGTTCAGAGTCTACTAAGAAGGTTCAGAGTCTACTAAGAAGGTTCAGAGTCTACTAAGAAGGTTCAGAGTCTACTAAGAAGGTTCAGAGTTTACTAAGAAGGTTCAGAGTCTGCTAAGAAGATTCAGAATCTCCTAAGAAGGTTCAGAGTCTACTAAGAAGGTCGTTCGACTGGTCTTAAAATACGACCTTACATGACCATTAATAATTCACAAGTCTGGGACCAATTTTACGGTCCAGGACCAGACTGGCTGACCTGCTGACTCCCCTTACTCTGAACTCTGATAAAACGTTACTTTAGCACACCACCCTTACTGTGAACACTCAGATCCCATTATAAACACTCAGATCCCATTATAAACACTCAGATCCCATTATAAACACTCAGATCCCATTATAAACACTCAGATCCCATTATAAACACTTAGATCCAATTATAAACACTCAGATCCCATTATAAACACTCAGATCCCATTATAAACACTTAGATCCAATTATAAGCACTCAGATCCCATTATAAACACTCAGATCCCATTATAAACACTTAGATCCAATTATAAGCACTCAGATCCCATTATAAACACTCAGATCACATTATAAACACTCAGATCCCATTATAAACACTTAGATCTAATTATAAGCACTCAGATCCTATTATAAACACTCAGATCCCATTATAAACACTTAGATCCAATTATAAGCACTCAGATCCCATTATAAACACTCAGATCCCATTATAAACACTTAGATCCAATTATAAGCACTCAGATCCTATTATAAACACTCAGTTCCCATTATAAACATTTAGATCCAATTATAAGCACTCAGATCCCATTATAAACACTCAGATCCCATTATAAACACTCAGATCTCATTATAAACACTTAGATCCAATTATAAGCACTCAGATCCCATTATAAACACTCAGATCCCATTATAAACACTTAGATCCAATTATAAGCACTCAGATCCCATTATAAACACTCAGATCCCATTATAAACACTTAGATCCAATTATAAGCACTCAGATCCCATTATAAACACTCAGATCCCATTATAAACACTCAGATCCCATTATAAACACTTAGATCCAATTATAAGCACTCAGATCCCATTATAAACACTTAGATCCTATTATAAACACTCAGATCCCATTATAAACACTCAGATCCCATTATAAACACTCAGATCCCATTATAAACACTTAGATCCAATTATAAGCACTCAGATCCCATTATAAACACTCAGATCCCATTATAAACACTCAGATCCCATTATAAACACTTAGATCCAATTATAAGCACTCAGATCCCATTATAAACACTTAGATCCAATTATAAGCACTCAGATCCTTTTATAAACACTCAATTCCCATTATAAACACTCAGATCCCATTATAAACACTTAGATCCAATTATAAGCACTCAGATCCCATTACAAACACTTAGATCCTATTATAAACACTCAGATCCCATTATAAACACTCAGATCCCATTATAAACACTCAGATCCCATTATAAACACTCAGATCCCATTATAAACACTTAGATCCAATTATAAGCACTCAGATCCCATTATAAACACTCAGATCCCATTATAAACACTCAGATCCCATTATAAACACTTAGATCCAATTATAAGCACTCAGATCCCATTATAAACACTTAGATCCAATTATAAGCACTCAGATCCTTTTATAAACACTCAATTCCCATTATAAACACTCAGATCCCATTATAAACACTTAGATCCAATTATAAGCACTCAGATCCCATTATAAACACTCAGATCCCATTATAAACACTTAGATCTAATTATAAGCACTCAGATCCCATTGTAATCACTCAGATCCCATTATAAACACTTAGATCCTATTATAAACACTCAGATCCCATTATAAACACTCAGATCCCATTATAAACACTTAGATCCTATTATAAGCACTCAGATCCCATTATAAACACTCAGATCCCATTATAAACACTTAGATCTAATTATAAGCACTCAGATCCTATTATCAACACTCAATTCCCATTATAAACACTCAGACCCCATTATAAACACTCAGATCCCATTATAAACATCTAGATCCCATTATAAACACTCAGATCCCATTATAAACACTCTGAACCCATTATAAACATCCAAATCCCATTACAAAATACTCAAATCCCATTATAAACACTCAGATCCCATTATAAACACTCTGAACCCATTATAAACACCCAGATCCCATTATAAGCACTCAGATCCCATTATAAACTCCTAGAACCCATTACAAACACCCAGCTCCTATTATAAACACCCAGATCCCATTAGAAACTCCTAGAACCCATTATAAACACCCAGATCCCATTATAAACACCTAGATCCCATTACAAACTATCTCATTATAAACTCTTAGAACCCATTATAAACACCCAGATCCCATTACAAGCACCCAGATCCCATTATAAACTCCCAGATTCCATTATAAACTCCCAGATTACATTATAAACTCCCAGATTCCATTATAAACACCTTGATCCCATTATAAACACCCACATCCTATTATAAACACTTAAAACGGTATAAACACTCAGATCCCATTATAAACACTCAGATTCCATTATAAACGCCCTGACTCCATTATAAGCACTCAGATCCCATTATAAACACCCTGATCCCATTATAAGCACTCAGATTCAATTACAAATTCTGAGATCTCATTAAAATCACCCAGATACCATTATAAACTCTAAGTTCCATTACATACGTACCACATCCCATTATTAACATTTACTTCCCATTATAAACCCCTAAATCACATTATAAACCCAGATCCCATTGCAAACCCATCAGATCCCATTATAAACCCATGAGATCTCGTTATAAACCCATCAGATCCCATCATTTCCCCATAAATCTTATTACAAGCATCTAAATCCCATTATAAACGCATCAGATCCCATTACAAACCCATCAGATCCCCTTAAAAAACGAGCAGAACCTGTTAAAGGAGATCAAAGAGCATTAACCAACCTGCATTGCCGGAGATAAAGGTGTTGAAGATGTCAGCTGGACCTGTGTTCCTGGGCACAGTGCCCCCCTTGTGTCCTGCCCCGGCTGACATGCCCACCTCACTCTGGGCACTGATGCCTGCTGATCCTCCTCCTCCTGATCCTGCTGATCCTCCTGTTGATCCTCCTGCTGATCCTCCTTCACGATCCAGCAGCAGTTGGTTCTCGCCTCGACCTCCCTCACGGTGGAGCGGGAAGTGATCCATAGTGTTCACTTCTTCTGAGTCTGTGGTGGAGAAGTGAACATGATAGTGGTGGTGAACATGATAGTGGTGGTGAACATGATAGTGGTGGTGAACATGATAGTGGTGGTGAACATGATAGTGGTGGTGAACATGATAGTGGTGGTGAACATGTTAGTAGTGTGAACATGTTAGTGGTGGTGAACATGATAGTGGTGGTGAACATGATCGTGGTGGTGAACATGATAGTGGTGTGAACATGTTAGTGGTGGTGAACAAAAGAATTCTTGTGACCCCGTACACAACACTGAAGCAACTATCGTCACTGGTCCAGAGACCAGACTCTCACAGCAACTGTCATCACTGGTCCAGAGACCAGACTCTCACAGCAACTATCATCACTGGTCCAGAGACCAGACTCTCACAGCAACTATCATCACTGGTCCAGAGACCAGACTCTCACACCAACTATCATCACTGGTCCAGAGACCAGACTCTCACAGCAACTATCATCACTGGTCCAGAGACCAGACTCTCACAGCAACTATCATCACTGGTCCAGAGACCAGACTCTCACACCAACTATCATCACTGGTCCAGAGACCAGACTCTCACAGCAACTATCATCATGGTCCACTCTCACTGGTCCAGAGACCAGACTCTCACAGCAACTATCATCACTGGTCCAGAGACCAGACTCTCACAGCATCTATCATCACTGGTACAGAGACCAGACTCTCACAGCAACTATCATCACTGGTCCAGAGACCAGACTCTCACAGCAACTATCATCACTGGTCCAGAGACTAGACTCTCACAGCAACTATCATCACTGGTCCAGAGACCAGACTCTCACAGCAACTATCATCACTGGTCCAGAGACCAGACTCTCACAGCAACTATCATCACTGGTCCAGAGACCAGACTCTCACAGCAACTATCATCACTGGACCAGAGACCAGACTCTCACAGCAACTATCATCACTGGTCCAGAGACCAGACTCTCACACCAACTATCATCACTGGTCCAGAGACCAGACTCTCACAGCAACTATCATCAGTGGTCCAGAGACCAGACTCTCACAGCAACTATCATCACTGGTCCAGAGACCAGACTCTCACAGCAACTATCATCACTGGTCCAGAGACCAGACTCTCACAGCAACTATCATCACTGGTCCAGAGACCAGACTCTCACAGCAACTATCATCACTGGACCAGAGACCAGACTCTCACAGCAACTATCATCACTGGTCCAGAGACCAGACTCTCACACCAACTATCATCACTGGTCCAGAGACCAGACTCTCACACCAACTATCATCACTGGTCCAGAGACCAGACTCTCACAGCAACTATCATCACTGGTCCAGAGACCAGACTCTCACAGCAACTATCATCACTGGTCCAGAGACCAGACTCTCAGAGCAACTATCATCACTGGTCCAGAGACCAGACTCTCACAGCAACTATCATGACTGGTCCAGAGACCAGACTCTCACAGCAACTATCATCACTGGTCCAGAGACCAGACTCTCACAGCAACTATCATCACTGGTCCAGAGACCAGACTCTCACAGCAACTATCATCACTGGTCCAGAGACCAGACTCTCAGAGCAACTATCATCACTGGTCCAGAGACCAGACTCTCACAGCAACTATCATGACTGGTCCAGAGACCAGACTCTCACAGCAACTATCATGACTGGTCCAGAGACCAGACTCTCACAGCAACTATCATCACTGGTCCAGAGACCAGACTCTCACAGCAACTATCATCACTGGTCCAGAGACCAGACTCTCACAGCAACTATCATCACTGGTCCAGAGACAAGACTCTCACAGCAGCTATCATCACTGGTCCAGAGACCAGACTATCACAGCAACTATCATCACTGGTCCAGAGACCAGACTCTCACACCAACTATCATCACTGGTCCAGAGACCAGACTCTCACAGCAACTATCATCACTTGTCCAGAGACCAGACTCTCACACCAACTATCATCCCTGGACCAGAGACCAGACTCTCACAGCAACTATCATCACTGGTCCAGAGACCAGACTCTCACAGCAACTATCATCACTGGTCCAGAGACCAGACTCTCACAGCAACTATCATCACTGGTCCAGAGACCAGACTCTCACAGCAACTATCATCACTGGTCCAGAGACCAGACTCTCACAGCAACTATCATCACTGGTCCAGAGACCAGACTCTCACAGCAACTATCATCACTGGTCCAGAGACCAGACTCTCACAGCAACTATCATCACTGGTCCAGAGACCAGACTCTCACAGCAGCTATCATCACTGGTCCAGAGACCAGACTATCACAGCAACTATCATCACTGGTCCAGAGACCAGACTCTCACACCAACTATCATCACTGGTCCAGAGACCAGACTCTCACAGCAACTATCATCACTTGTCCAGAGACCAGACTCTCACAGCAACTATCATCCCTGGACCAGAGACCAGACTCTCACAGCAACTATCATCACTGGTCCAGAGACCAGACTCTCACAGCAACTATCATCACTGGTCCAGAGACCAGACTCTCACAGCAACTATCATCACTGGTCCAGAGACCAGACTCTCACAGCAACTATCATCACTGGTCCAGAGACCAGACTCTCACACCAACTATCATCACTGGTCCAGAGACCAGACTCTCACAGCAACTATCATCCCTGGACCAGAGACCAGACTCTCACAGCAACTATCATCACTGGTCCAGAGACCAGACTTTCACAGCAACTATCATCACTGGTCCAGAGACCAGACTCTAACAGCAACTATCATCACTGGACCAGAGACCAGACTCTCACAGCAACTATCATCACTGGTCCAGAGACAAGACTCTCACAGCAACTATCATCACTGGTCCAGAGACCAGACTCTCACAGCAACTATCATCACTGGTCCAGAGACCAGACTCTCACAGCAACTATCATCACTGGTCCAGAGACCAGACTCTCACAGCAACTATCATCACTGGTCCAGAGACCAGACTCTCACAGCAACTATCATCACTGGTCCAGAGACCAGACTCTCACAGCAACTATCATCACTGGTCCAGAGACCAGACTCTCACAGCAACTATCATCACTGGACTAGAGACCAGACTCTCAGTTTTGAAACATGGCCCAAACTCACCCAAAAACATGGCCCAAACTCACCCAAAAACATGGCCCAAACTCACCCAAAAACATGGCCCAGGGATGTCCCAGAAATTGTAACAATATGCTCACCTCTGTCACTCTTGGCCCGGGGTGGCTCCCTCTTGAGTTCTGTTAACAGAGAAAACAGATCAACAGTAAAGACTCTCCACTCTCCCTGTGTCAACAGATGCCGCATCAAACGCCATCTGTTTATTCCTTGATAAACAGACCGTTGTTTGAGACACAACTGTTGCCAGAGCCGTTTAACAGGAACTGACATGAGTTAAGATGGTCTAAGATGGTCTAGGATGGTCTAAGATGGTCTAAGATGGTCTAAGATGGTCTAGGATGGCATAAGATGGTCTAAGATGGTCAAAGATGGTATAAGATGGTCTAAGATGATATAAGATGGTCTAAGATGGTATAAGATGGTCTAAGATGGCATAAGATGGTCTAAGATGGTATAGGATGATCTAGGATGGCATAAGATGGTCTAAGATGGTTTAGGATGGTCTAAGATGGCATAAGATGGTCTAAGATGGTCTAGGATGGTCTAAGATGGTCTAAGATAGTCTAAGATGGTCTAAGATGGTTTAAGATGATATAAGATTGGCTAAGATGGACTAGGATGGTCTAAGATGGTCTAAGATGGTCTAGGATGGCATAAGATGGTCTAAGATGGTCTAGGATGGTCTAAGATGGTCTAGGATGGTCTAAGATGGTCTAAGATAGTCTAAGATGGTCTAAGATGGTCTAAGATGGTCTAGGATGGCATAAGATGGTCTAAGATGGTCTTGGATGGTCTAAGATGGTCTAAGATGGTCTAGGATGGTCTAGGATGGTCTAAGATGGTCTAGGATGGCATAAGATGGTCTAAGATGGTATAAGATGGTCTAAGATGGTCTAAGATGGTATAAGATGGTATAAGATGGTCTAAGATGGTATAAGATGGTATAAGATGGTCTAAGATGGTCTAGGATGGCATAAGATGGTTTAAGATGGTCTAAGATGGTCTAGCATGGTCTAAGATGGTCTAAGATGGTCTAGGATGGCATAAGATGGTTTAAGATGGTATAGGATGGTCTAGCATGGTCTAAGATGGTCTAGCATGGTCTAAGATGGTCTAAGATGGTCTAGCATGGTCTAAGATGGTCTAGGATGGTCTAGCATGGTCTAAGATGGTCTAGGATGGTCTAGCATGGTCTAAGATGGTCTAGGATGGTCTAGCATGGTTTAAGATGGTCTAGGATGGTCTAGCATGGCTTAAGATGGTCTAGGATGGTCTAGCATGGTCTAAGATGGTCTAGCATGGTCTAAGATGGTCTAAGATGGTCTAGCATGGTCTAAGATGAACTACAGTGAATGTTACAGTAGCTACAGTGAATGTTACAGTACTACAGTGAATGTTACAGTGCTACAGTGAATGTTACAGTGCTACAGTGAATGTTACAGTGCTACAGTGAATATTACAGTACTACAGTGAATGTTACAGTACTACAGTGAATGTTACAGTGCTACAGTGAATGTTACAGTACTACAGTGAAGGTCACAGTGCTACAGTGAATGTTACAGTACTACAGTGAATGTTACAGTGCTACAGTGAATGTTACAGTACTACAGTGAATATTACAGTACTACAGTGAATATTACAGTACTACAGTGAATATTACAGAACTACAGTGAATATTACAGTGCTACAGTGAATGTTACAGAACTACAGTGAATGTTACAGTACTACAGTGAATGTTACAGTACTACAGTGAATATTACAGTACTACAGCGAATATTACAGTACTACAGTGAATATTACAGTACTACAGTGAATGTTACAGTGTTACAGTGAAGGTCACAGTGCTACAGTGAATGTTACAGTACTACAGTGAATGTTACAGTACTACAGTGAATGTTACAGTGCTACAGTGAATGTTGCAGTGCTACAGTGAATGTTAGAGTGCTACAGTGAATATTACAGTACTACAGTGAATGTTACAGTACTACAGTGAATGTTACAGTACTACAGTGAATGTTACAGTGCTACAGTGAAGGTCACAGTGCTACAGTGAATGTTACAGTACTACAGTGAATGTTACAGTGCTACAGTGAATGTTACAGTACTACAGTGAATATTACAGTACTACAGTGAATATTACAGTACTACAGTGAATATTACAGTGCTACAGTGAATATTACAGTACTACAGTGAATATTACAGTACTACAGTGAATATTACAGTACTACAGTGAATGTTACAGTGCTACAGTGAATATTACAGTACTACAGTGAATATTACAGTACTACAGTGAATGTTACAGTGTTACAGTGAAGGTCACAGTACTACAGTGAATGTTACAGTGCTACAGTGAATGTTACAGTGCTACAGTGAATATTACAGTACTACAGTGAATATTACAGTACTACAGTGAATGTTACAGTGTTACAGTGAAGGTCACAGTACTACAGTGAATGTTACAGTGCTACTGTGAATATTACAGTACTACAGTGAATATTACAGTACTACAGTGAATATTACAGTACTACAGTGAATGTTACAGTACTACAGTGAATATTACAGTACTACAGTGAATGTTACAGTACTACAGTGAATGTTACAGTGCTACAGTGAATGTTACAGTGCTACAGTGAATGTTACAGTACTACAGTGAATATTACAGTACTACAGTGAATGTTACAGTGCTACAGTGAATGTTACAGTGCTACAGTGAATGTTACAGTACTACAGTGAATATTACAGTACTACAGTGAATGTTACAGTGCTACAGTGAATGTTACAGTGCTACAGTGAATATTACAGTGCTACAGTGAATGTTACAGTGCTACAGTGAATGTTACAGTGCTATAGTGAAGGTCACAGTGCTACAGTGAATGTTACAGTGCTACAGTGAATGTTACAGTACTACAGTGAATGTTACAGTGCTACAGTGAATGTTACAGTGCTACAGTGAATGTTACAGTACTACAGTGAATATTACAGTACTACAGTGAATGTTACAGTACTACAGTGAATGTTACAGTGCTACAGTGAATGTTACAGTGCTACAGTGAATGTTACAGTACTACAGTGAATATTACAGTACTACAGTGAATGTTACAGTGCTACAGTGAATGTTACAGTGTTACAGTGAATATTACAGTACTACAGTGAATGTTACAGTGCTACAGTGAATGTTACAGTGCTACAGTGAATGTTACAGTACTACAGTTAATATTTCAGTACTACAGTGAATATTACAGTGCTACAGTGAATGTTACAGTACTACAGTGAATGTTAGAGTACTACAGTGAATATTACAGTACTACAGTGAATGTTACAGTGTTACAGTGAATATTTCAGTACTACAGTGAATATTACAGTGCTACAGTGAATGTTACAGTGCTACAGTGAATGTTACAGTACTACAGTGAATGCTACAGTGTTACAGTGAATATTTCAGTACTACAGTGAATGTTACAGTGTTACAGTGAATGTTACAGTACTACAGTGAATGTTACAGTGTTACAGTGAATATTACAGTACTACAGTGAATGTTACAGTGTTACAGTGAATGTTACAGTACTACAGTGAATGTTACAGTGTTACAGTGAATGTTACAGTACTACAGTGAATGTTACAGTGTTACAGTGAATGTTACAGTACTACAGTGAATGTTACAGTGTTACAGTGAATATTACAGTGCTACAGTGAACGTTACAGTACTACAGTGAATGTTACAGTACTACAGTGAATGTTACAGTACTACAGTGAATATTACAGTACTACAGTGAATATTACAGTACTACAGTGAATATTACAGTACTACAGTGAATGTTACAGTGCTACAGTGAAGGTCACAGTGCTACAGTGAATGTTACAGTACTACAGTGAATGTTACAGTACTACAGTGAATGTTACAGTGCTACAGTGAATGTTACAGTGCTACAGTGAATGTTACAGTGCTACAGTGAATATTACAGTACTACAGTGAATGTTACAGTACTACAGTGAATGCTACAGTGCTACAGTGAATGTTACAGTACTACAGTGAATGTTACAGTACTACAGTGAATGTTACAGTGCTACAGTGAAGGTGTCAGTGCTACAGTGAATGTTACAGTACTACAGTGAATGTTACAGTGCTACAGTGAATGTTACAGTACTACAGTGAATATTACAGTACTACAGTGAATATTACAGAACTACAGTGAATATTACAGTACTACAGTGAATATTACAGTACTACAGTGAATATTACAGTACTACAGTGAATATTACAGTACTACAGTGAATATTACAGTACTACAGTGAATATTACAGTACTACAGTGAATATTACAGTACTACAGTGAATGTTACAGTGCTACAGTGAATGTTACAGTGCTACAGTGAATGTTACAGTGCTACAGTGAAGGTCACAGTACTACAGTGAATGTTACAGTGCTACAGTGAATGTTACAGTACTACAGTGAATGTTACAGTGCTACAGTGAATGTTACAGTGCTATAGTGAAGGTCACAGTACTACAGTGAATGTTACAGTGCTACAGTGAATGTTACAGTGCTATAGTGAAGGTCACAGTACTACAGTGAATGTTACAGTACTACAGTGAATGTTACAGTGCTACAGTGAAGGTCACAGTACTACAGTGAATGTTACAGTGCTACAGTGAAGGTCACAGTACTACAGTGAATGTTACAGTGCTAAAGTGAAGGTCACAGTACTACAGTGAATGTTACAGTGCTACAGTGAATGTTACAGTGCTATAGTGAAGGTCACAGTACTACAGTGAATGTTACAGTGCTACAGTGAAGGTCACAGTACGTACCGTGGAGTTCCACTGTTCCATCATTCTCTCCAAAGGAGTTCCTGGAGTAGCAGAGGTACTTTCCAAAGTCACCAGGACCCAGCTGTAGGTGATAGTGATGGTGTTAGTGACGGTGATAGTGATGGTGATAGTGATGGTGATAGTGATGGTGTTAGTGATGGTGTTAGTTCCTGGAGTAGCAGAGGTACTTTCCATAGTCACCAGGACCCAGCTGTAGGTGATAGTGATGGTGTTAGTGATGGTGATAGTGATGGTGATAGTGATGGTGTTAGTGATGGTGTTAGTGATGGTGATAGTGATGGTGATAGTTCCTGGAGTAGCAGAGGTACTTTCCAAAGTCACCAGGACCCAGCTGTAGGTGATAGTGATGGTGTTAGTGATGGTGATAGTGATGGTGATAGTGATGGTGTTAGTGATGGTGTTAGTGATGGTGTTAGTGATGGTGTTAGTGATGGTGATAGTGATGGTGTTAGTGATGGTGATAGTGATGGTATTAGTGACGGTGATAGTGATGGTGATAGTGATGGTGATAGTGATGGTGTTAGTGACGGTGATAGTGATGGTGATAGTGATGGTGTTAGTGATGGTGTTAGTTCCTGGAGTAGCAGAGGTACTTTCCAAAGTCACCAGGACCCAGCTGTAGGTGATAGTGATGGTGTTAGTGATGGTGATAGTGATGGTGATAGTGATGGTGTTAGTGATGGTGTTAGTGATGGTGTTAGTGATGGTGTTAGTGATGGTGATAGTGATGGTGTTAGTGATGGTGATAGTGATGGTATTAGTGACGGTGATAGTGATGGTGATAGTGATGGTGATAGTGATGGTGTTAGTGACGGTGATAGTGATGGTGTTAGTGATGGTGTTAGTGATGGTGATAGTGATGGTGATAGTGATGGTGATAGTGATGGAGATAGTGATGGTGATAGTGATGGTGATAGTGATAGTGATAGTGATGTGATGGTGATAGTGATGGTGATAGTGATGGTGTTAGTGATGGTGTTAGTTCCTGGAGTAGCAGAGGTACTTTCCAAAGTCACCAGGACCCAGCTGTAGGTGATAGTGATGGTGTTAGTGATGGTGATTGTGATGGTGATGGTGATGGTGATAGTGATGGTGATAGTGATGGTGTTAGTGATGGTGATAGTGATGGTGATAGTGATGGTGTTAGTGACGGTGATAGTGATGGTGTTAGTGATGGTGATAGTGATGGTGATAGTGATGGTGCTAGTTATGGTGATAGTGATGGTGATAGTGATGGTTATAGTGATGGTGATAGTGATAGTGATAGTATTGGTGATAGTGATGGTGATAGAGATGGTGTTAGTGATGGTGATAGTGATGGTGTTAGTGATGGTGATAGTGATGGTGTTAGTGATGGTGATAGTGATGGTGTTAGTGATGGTGACAGTGATGGTGATAGTGATGGTGATAGTGATGGTGATAGTGATGGTGATAGTGATGGTGATAGTGATGGAGATAGCGATGGTGATAGTGATGGTGACAGTGATGGTGATAGTGATGGTGTTAGTGATGGTGATAATGATGGTGATAGTGATGGTGATAGTGATGGTGATAGTGATGGTGATAATGATGGTGTTAGTGATGGTGATAGTGATGGTGTTAGTGATGGTGATAGTGATGGTGATAGTGATGGTGCTAGTTATGGTGATAGTGATGGTGATAGTGATGGTTATAGTGATGGTGATAGTGATAGTGATAGTATTGGTGATAGTGATGGTGATAGAGATGGTGTTAGTGATGGTGATAGTGATGGTGCTAGTTATGGTGATAGTGATGGTGATAGTGATGGTTATAGTGATGGTGATAGTGATAGTGATAGTATTGGTGATAGTGATGGTGATAGAGATGGTGTTAGTGGTGGTGATAGTGATGGTGTTAGTGATGGTGATAGTGATGGTGTTAGTGATGGTGATAGTGATGGTGTTAGTGATGGTGACAGTGATGGTGATAGTGATGGTGATAGTGATGGTGATAGTGATGGTGATAGTGATGGTGATAGTGATGGAGATAGCGATGGTGATAGTGATGGTGACAGTGATGGTGATAGTGATGGTGTTAGTGATGGTGATAATGATGGTGATAGTGATGGTGATAGTGATGGTGATAGTGATGGTGATAATGATGGTGTTAGTGATGGTGATAGTGATGGTGTTAGTGATGGTGATAGTGATGGTGATAGTGATGGTGCTAGTTATGGTGATAGTGATGGTGATAGTGATGGTTATAGTGATGGTGATAGTGATAGTGATAGTATTGGTGATAGTGATGGTGATAGAGATGGTGTTAGTGATGGTGATAGTGATGGTGTTAGTGATGGTGATAGTGATGGTGTTAGTGATGGTGATAGTGATGGTGTTAGTGACGGTGACAGTGATGGTGATAGTGATGGTGATAGTGATGGTGATAGTGATGGTGTTAGTGATGGAGATAGTGATGGTGATAGAGATGGTGATAGTGATGGTGATAGTGATGGTGATTGTGATGATATTAGTGATGGTGATAGTGATGGTGATAGTGATGGTGTTAGTGATGGTGATAGTGATTGTGATAGTGATGGTGATAGCGATGGTGATAGTGATGGTGATAGTGATGGTGATAGTGACGATAATAGTGATGGTGATATTGATGATGATAGTGATGGTGATAGTGATGGTGATATTGATGATGATAGTGATGGTGATAGTGATGGTGATAGTGATGGTGTTAGTGATGATGATGGTGATGGTGTTATTGATGATGATAGTGATGGTGATAGTGACGATGATAGTGATGGTGATAGTGATGATGCTGGTGTGATAGTGATGGTGATATTGATGATGATAGTGATTGGGATAGTGATGGTGTTAGTGATGGTGTGTTAGTGATGGTGATAGTGATGGTGTGTTAGTGATGGTGTGTTAGTGATGGTGTGTTAGTGATGGTGTGTTAGTGATGGTGTGATAGTGATGGTGTGATAGTGATGGTGTGTTAGTGATGGTGATAGTGATGGTGTGTTAGTGATGGTGTGTTAGTGATGGTGTGATAGTGATGGTGTGTTAGTGATGGTGTGTTAGTGATGGTGTGTTAGTGATGGTGTGATAGTGATGGTGTGATAGTGATGGTGTGTTAGTGATGGTGTGTTAGTGATGGTGTGTTAGTGATGGTGTTAGTGATGGTGTATTAGTGATGGTGTGTTAGTGATGGTGTGTTAGTGATGGTGTGATAGTGATGGTGTGATAGTGATGGTGTGTTAGTGATGGTGTATTAGTGATGGTGTGTTAGTGATGGTGTGTTTGTGATGGTGATAGTGATGGTGTGTTAGTGATGGTGTGTTAGTGATGGTGATAGTGATGGTGTGTTAGTGATGGTGTGTTAGTGATGGTGTGATAGTGATGGTGTGTTAGTGATGGTGTGATAGTGATGGTGTGATAGTGATGGTGTGTTAGTGATGGTGATAGTGATGGTGTGTTAGTGATGGTGTGTTAGTGATGGTGTGATAGTGATGGTGTGTTAGTGATGGTGATAGTGATGGTGTGTTAGTGATGGTGTGTTAGTGATGGTGTGATAGTGATGGTGTGTTAGTGATGGTGTATTAGTGATGGTGTGTTAGTGATGGTGTGTTAGTGATGGTGATAGTGATGGTGTGTTAGTGATGGTGTATTAGTGATGGTGTGATAGTGATGGTGTGTTAGTGATGGTGTGTTAGTGATGGTGATAGTGATGGTGTGATAGTGATGGTGTGTTAGTGATGGTGTGTTAGTGATGGTGTGTTAGTGATGGTGTGTTAGTGATGGTGATAGTGATTGTGTGATAGTGATGGTGTGTTAGTGATGGTGTGTTAGTGATGGTGTGATAGTGATGGTGTGTTAGTGATGGTGTGATAGTGATGGTGTGATAGTGATGGTGTGTTAGTGATGGTGATAGTGATGGTGTGATAGTGATGGTGTGTTAGTGATGGTGATAGTGATGGTGTGTTAGTGATGGTGTGTTAGTGATGGTGTGTTAGTGATGGTGTGATAGTGATGGTGTGATAGTGATGGTGTGTTAGTGATGGTGATAGTGATGGTGTGTTAGTGATGGTGTGTTAGTGATGGTGATAGTGATGGTGTGTTAGTGATGGTGTGTTAGTGATGGTGTGATAGTGATGGTGTGATAGTGATGGTGTGTTAGTGATGGTGTATTAGTGATGGTGTGTTAGTGATGGTGTGTTAGTGATGGTGATAGTGATGGTGTGTTAGTGATGGTGTATTAGTGATGGTGTGATAGTGATGGTGTGTTAGTGATGGTGTGTTAGTGATGGTGATAGTGATGGTGTGATAGTGATGGTGTGTTAGTGATGGTGTGTTAGTGATGGTGTGTTAGTGATGGTGTGTTAGTGATGGTGATAGTGATGGTGTGATAGTGATGGTGTGTTAGTGATGGTGTGTTAGTGATGGTGTGATAGTGATGGTGTGTTAGTGATGGTGTGATAGTGATGGTGTGATAGTGATGGTGTGTTAGTGATGGTGATAGTGATGGTGTGATAGTGATGGTGTGTTAGTGATGGTGATAGTGATGGTGTGTTAGTGATGGTGTGTTAGTGATGGTGTGTTAGTGATGGTGTGATAGTGATGGTGTGATAGTGATGGTGTGTTAGTGATGGTGATAGTGATGGTGTGTTAGTGATGGTGTGTTAGTGATGGTGTGATAGTGATGGTGTGTTAGTGATGGTGTGATAGTGATGGTGTGATAGTGATGGTGTGTTAGTGATGGTGATAGTGATGGTGTGATAGTGATGGTGTGTTAGTGATGGTGATAGTGATGGTGTGTTAGTGATGGTGTGTTAGTGATGGTGTGTTAGTGATGGTGTGATAGTGATGGTGTGATAGTGATGGTGTGTTAGTGATGGTGATAGTGATGGTGTGTTAGTGATGGTGTGTTAGTGATGGTGTGATAGTGATGGTGTGATAGTGATGGTGTGTTAGTGATGGTGATAGTGATGGTGTGTTAGTGATGGTGTGTTAGTGATGGTGTGATAGTGATGGTGTGATAGTGATGGTGTGTTAGTGTTGGTGATAGTGATGGTGTATTAGTGATGGTGTGTTAGTGATGGTGTGATAGTGATGGTGTGTTAGTGATGGTGTGTTATTGATGGTGTGTTAGTGATGGTGTGTTAGTGATGGTGTGATAGTGATGGTGTGATAGTGATGGTGTGTTAGTGATGGTGTGTTAGTGATGGTGTGATAGTGATGGTGTGATAGTGATGGTGTGATAGTGATGGTGTGATAGTGATGGTGTGTTAGTGATGGTGATAGTGATGGTGTGTTAGTGATGGTGATAGTGATGGTGTGATAGTGATGGTGTGTTAGTGATGGTGATAGTGATGGTGTGATAGTGATGGTGTGATAGTGATGGTGTGTTAGTGATGGTGATAGTGATGGTGTGTTAGTGATGGTGATAGTGATGGTGTGTTAGTGATGGTGTGATAGTGATGGTGTGTTAGTGATGGTGTGTTAGTGATGGTGTGTTAGTGATGGTGTGATAGTGATGGTGTGTTAGTGATGGTGTGTTAGTGATGGTGTGATAGTGATGGTGTGTTAGTGATGGTGTGTTAGTGATGGTGTGTTAGTGATGGTGTGTTAGTGATGGTGTGATAGTGATGGTGTGTTAGTGATGGTGTGTTAGTGATGGTGATAGTGATGGTGTGTTAGTGATGGTGTGTTAGTGATGGTGATAGTGATGGTGTGTTAGTGATGGTGTGTTAGTGATGGTGTGTTAGTGATGGTGTGTTAGTGATGGTGTGATAGTGATGGTGTGTTAGTGATGGTGTGTTAGTGATGGTGTGTTAGTGATGGTGTGATAGTGATGGTGTGTTAGTGATGGTGTGTTAGTGATGGTGTGATAGTGATGGTGTGATAGTGATGGTGTGTTAGTGATGGTGTGTTAGTGATGGTGTGATAGTGATGGTGTGATAGTGATGGTGTGTTAGTGATGGTGTGTTAGTGATGGTGTGTTAGTGATGGTGTGTTAGTGATGGTGTGTTAGTGATGGTGTGATAGTGATGGTGTGTTAGTGATGGTGTGATACAAGGTGTCAAGGTCACTTAAGAACTTCTTCACCTCCTCCTCAGTTGTTCGTATGTCATCCAACACTTGTTGGTATATTCCCTCTTGATGTTCCCTTCTGTGCTGTCTTCCCACAGCCCTTCCTGTCTCTACTGTAAAAGCTTCCTTAAATCTCCTGTTCAGCTCCTCACATACCTCCTGATCATTTCTTGTGAGTTCTCCACCTTCTGTCCTTAATCTGATCACCTGGTCTTTGACTGTTGTCTTCCTCCTGATGTGGCTATACAACAGTTTCGGGTCAGTCTTGATTCTCGATGCTATGTCATTTTCATACTGTCGCTGGGCCTCCCTCCTTACCTGTGCATACTCATTCCTGGCTCTGCGACTGATCTCCCTATTTTCGTGTGCTCTCTGCCTTCTGTACTTTTTCCATTCTCTATTGCACTTTGTTTTTGCCTCCTTACACCGTCGGGTAAACCAGGGGCTCGTTCTGGTCTTCCCGTTGTTACTGTTGCCCTTGGGAATGAACCTTCCCACTGCCTCCTTGCATTTTGTTGTTACATATTCCATCATTTCATTTACTGGTTTTCCTGCCAGTTCTCTGTCCCACTGGACCTCCCGGAGGAAGTTCTTCAACCCTGTGTAGTCCCCTCTTTTATAGTCAGGCTTTTCCCATTCAACTCCTGTTATTCTCTCCACTTGCAGCTCTACTATGTATTCAAAGCACAGAACCACGTGGTCGCTAGCTCCTAGGGGACTCTCATACTTGATGTCCTCAATGTCTGAACTGCCCAGGGTGAACACAAGGTCCAATCTTGCTGGTTCATCCTCCCCTCTCACTCTGGTAGTGTCCTTAACATGTTGGTGCATGAGGTTTTCGAGCACCACGTCCAACATCTTGGCTCTCCATGTTTCGGGACCCCCATGTGGCTCCAGGTTTTCCCAGTCAATCTCCCTGTGGTTGAAATCCCCCATAACCAGCAACTTTGCTCTGCTGGAGTGAGTTCTTCTTGCCACCTCAGCAAGTGTGTCCACCATTGCTCTGTTGCTCTCTTCATATTCCTCTCTTGGCCTCCTGCAGTTCTGTGGTGGATTATACATCACTGCAATGACCACTTTGTGTTCCCCAGACTGAAGTGTACCTGCTATGTAGTCTCTTTCTCCCGTCTCATCTATTCCTTCCATTTTCTCGAATTTCCATCTGTTTTTTACGAGCAGAGCAACCCCACCTCCCCCCCTGCCCCTTCTATCTTTCCTCATGATGTGGTATCCTGGTGGGAAGATTGCATCTGTTATTGTCTCCATGAGTTTTGTTTCTGTAACTGCTAT